>NC_088309.1:15721991-16025022 GCF_910592395.1 Lineus longissimus | reverse complement strand
GTCGAACCTAATGTTCCAATGCCTCAGTCATGTCAGTTAGGCTTACATGACACAGGGCTTTAGATAACTTTTTTGGTCAGGAAGTCAAGTACTTCCGTAACATTATTGATGCACCATTTTCGATGTGATGGGTCACATTTGGCCTTTCAACAATATCATCAAGTCACATCCTCTCCCTTTCCCAGCTCAGTGCGGCAATCTCATAAATTGACTCTTCAAGTTAATTTCTAGTAGCCAACCATAATCTTTATAGTCTACAATCGAGTCAATATCTCCCTCCATCATATTATCATGTCATACAAAGATACAAATTTGAAAAGCAGTAGCATACCACGGTATGCATCTTGACCCTATATATACGGTGAGCACAATGGCCCTGGCCGTTTCATATTATTTCATTTCATTGTGAATTTGTCATTGATTTGACTTGTGTAATTTGTTACATTTCTTCAATATAGAACTGTAATAGAGGTTTCCCACAAGACATTTGACAAACACCTGCCAGTGCATTTCCTCTACGGCCATATCGTAATAACATAATAGAATATGCATTTGCAGGTCACCATCTGATGACAGTGGCATCTCTATGTAATTTTTAGCTCAGCTGACAAGCTGAGCTATTTATATAAGTAAATGGTAGAATGAATGTCCGTCTGTCTGTCTGTCAATATAGCCAGCAAGGTTGACTGAGCATGCCGATAAAAGTTTGCCTGTTGGGTATACCCAATACCCAACAAGTCAAGATCAGACCCCCCTGTCCATTAAAGTGTCTACCTCATGGTTGTTACCTGGCACCAGGCTCCCTCATTTCATGTGTGGAAGAAATGTGAACTATTGAGGTGACGAGGTTTGAGAAGTACCCAAGAAGTACCTTTCAGACAAATTCTGGAATTCTGGAACTCATTTCATGGCTGCCATTTCAAGTGCATGAAGTGAAACTGAAAGGTATGGTATTTTCATCATTTCATCTTTTTTTCTGTAGAATTGGGCAAATTCATCTGAAAAACAGACTGACAATTCAGAAAAGGAGTATGCAGTAAAACACATGTTTCACACCAAACATGTGCCATTTGTATGCATCCGGTCAGTGCATACATTGCTGTGCAGTGTGTTCTGACGAAGCCGCAAGTATTGAAAAACCCGAACCGAAAGGGTGAAGAGAGGCGCGGGAAATAAATTAGGCCACTTTTAATTAGGACAGCTTGTGCGAGCGATGACGTCACACACACACAGTTCTGAGAGGAATACGATAGAGTGTTTCGCGTGTGTGTCATTTTCCATCGAGAAAATTCTGAATTTCTAACAAACATCGGAAATCAACGTTTAGGCAGATGGAAAGATAAGATCTTCGTCATTTTGGTGAAGTCATTCGTTTTTTGTTTCGTATTGTGTCAATTCGTATTTTGTGATTATATTTGTCGGATGGCGTGAATACGCCCAAATTAGATCGCGATTTCGTTCCCTCGAGGGTTTTCGCGTGAGAAAAACATTTCATTCGCCGTATTAACTTTATGCATGTATATACGTTCGTGCAGTTCTGTTTTAATAGGTCTGTCTCATAACAGAACGTTAGGGACGGACGGGAACCAAAATCAACGTCCATGGACGCGTAGTAGGATTAATCTAATAGGCCTTCACATGTCACGTGGAGCACGTTTGCGTTCCAAGTTCTGAATGGAGGCCGGCCATGTAACAATGATCTTTGCACTGGATAATTGCATTCAATGGCAATAGACCGCCCATATGGGAAGGTTCATGTAATTTTCCTTTATCATGCATCTAGCTTTATCCCTGTGGTGACATGATTGGACACGCATTGAAAATGGTCAATAAAATATCATTCCTTTGTCCGAAATTGAATTGATTATTGATAACATTTAATTGCCATGGTTTGTGTTGGCCAGCAGTCGCTTGGCCTCACGCTACTTTCACCATGGAGAGAATTAGGATGTTTTTGTTCGCTGCTCCGCCGCCCATACCACCGCCACCAGTTTTGCTTACACCAGCATTTCATAATTTAGAATTGCGTCCGCCTCCGTTGCCTCCAAGACTTGATGAAGTTCTCACCAATCAACCAAATGGTCCATACGGTGGTAACGACGTCTTTACCAGGATTAGAAACCACCAGATGGACTTTTGGTATCTATCAGGTGAGACAGTGGCCTCTTTCCAGCACCTCGTAGAGGACATTACGCCCCTTCTGGAAAACAGGCCAGGACGGTACCGAGATCATTTGCTGTCGGTGGAGAACCGTTTACTACTTTTTTTCTATTGGATCAAGAAATATCCGGACATTGTTGCGATGAGTGCAATGTTTGATATCAGCAAGCAATCTGTTTGCAGGGAACTTTATTTTATGACAGATGTTTTGTGGACTTATTTTCAAGACGGTATAACATGGCCGACCGATGAAGAGTGGGAACAACTGCGGGGCAACTGGGATACTATTCCAGATGCTGTTGGGGCGATAGATGGAACGGTACACGCAATCGAGATCCCAAAGACTGAGGATCCCCACCCATCATAGTCATAACTTGTTACTGTTACTCAGCCACAGTCCAACAATGAACCGCTTTCTTTTGCATAGTAACTACTTAGATAAAAAAAGACACTCAATTTGGTTAATACGAGCCAACCAGGCTTTTATCAATAATTGACCGCTTGTCTATAACAAGGCCTATTCGGTAACATCGGTAACATCGATTTCCCTTCATTGACAGTTAACCAACGCACGTTGTCAAAAAGCTATTGTATGTATAGGTGGGCGTTCCTAATGTGCTTTGGTGACCACCAATCAGAAGAAGGACCTTACATATGTATTCATCACAGCAGCGCAGCCCTGGTGGTAATGCTCGTGTAACCAATAGCATCAAAGTTAACAAGCCTGGTACGTTGAATTAGGTACTTCTTAGGTTCCCGTCTGTCCCTAACGTTCTATAATGAGACAGACCTATTAGGTCTGTCTCATGACTCATGGTCTGTCCCTAACGTTCTATAATGAGACAGACCTATTAGGTCTGTCTCATGACAGAACGTTAGGGACGGACGGGAACCTAAGAAGTACCTAATTCAACGTACCAGGCTTGTTAACTTTGATGCTATTGGTTACACGAGCATTACCACCAGGGCTGCGCTGCTGTGATGAATACATATGTAAGGTCCTTCTTCTGATTGGTGGTCACCAAAGTACATTAGGAACGCCCACCTATACATACAATAGCTTTTTGACAACGTGCGTTGGTTAACTGTCAATGAAGGGAAATCGATGTTACCGATGTTACCGAATAGGCCTTGTTATAGACAAGCGGTCAGTTATTGATAAAAGCCTGGTTCGTATTAACCAAACTGAGTGTCTTTTTATTATCTAAGCAGTTACTATGCAAAAGAAACCGGTCCATTGTTGGACTGTGGCTGAGTAACATTTACAAGGTATGACTATGATATGGGTCTAGTTTTAGCGCGGTTTTTAGTACAGCGTTGTCGAAGTGAACGAACAGTCATGTGTGATAGAGTGATTGTTGGCGTGGAGGAGATGGCCCATCTCCGGGAAGGGTACCAGCGACATAGACATAATTATGTTCGCATTCTAGGCCACATCCGACAAAATGTCAACCGTTTGCCGGAACGCACAAGGGCATTATACGCTAGGCGAACCGCAAAACAACTCCGACGAAGGATAAGAGAAGTTATTGCAAGAGAAATTGCTGAGTAAGTACATGTACATGTATCGTATACCCCCCTCCACAAACCCGCACCCCACACAACAGTAGCACAGTAACAAAGGGGCCACTTCCATTATACCGATTATTCAAGGGGAGCACAACTTAACGGTGAAATCTGCTAGAAATTGAAATGTGCATTAGTTTGCGCTTATTTTACCTCGATACCATCAAATCACATCAACATGATTGTATCCTTTATTTACAACGCACCATAAAAAGCTTTTCTGTGACACCCTGTGTACAGTCGACCTACATGTACATGTATGAGAGTAGATTGTAAGAGATAATTACACGATTATCAGTAGGCCTACATCTTGCATTTTCAAATTTTCAGTGGCGTCCAGGAACGACAAATAGAGATGCGGTATGCCGAGGGTCCTGCTGCAAGATGGCGACAACCGCAACAACGAGCAGGCGCCCAACTGCCACAGCAGTTCGAACCACCGATGCCAAATTTGCAAGAAGCAGGCCAAGTGGAGCCACCAGCCAGGCCTGAAGTGCATCCAGAGGAACCACTGGCAGCGGCCGATCAACGCCCCATTAGGAGAAGATATGTACAGCAGCCAAATCCAATCGACATCTTCTTCCAAGCCCCTGATGAAGAGCCCGTTGATGCTATCCCAGACCCCGCGCCAATTGATGCTGTCCCAGACCCGGCGCCTGTTGCTGTGCCAAACCAGGCGCCCGTTGATGCTGAGCCTGCTCCGGCACCTGAGGAAGGACCGAATGACCCCAATCCACAGCAACAACCTCAGCAACAAAACCAGCCGAGAAGGCAAAGTCTTTGGCAATTGGCCAGACAAAATCAAGAGGAGTATCGGCGAGATTACTTGCGGGCGGCCCACGAACTTGTTCGCATGCAGACTGCAATGCTGAGGGGTGAGGACTTCGGTGAGTACTCTTTAGTGTCTTCACATTTCACCTTTTCATCATTTTGCCCTCTTCCTACTTTGCCCAATGCCGACTTCATTTCAGAATGTGAGAGGAAATTAAAGCTGTCAAGAACATGTACTATATACGGATCAGAAGTGAACAAGAAAGCTTCATCGCATTCTTGAAAATTTACCCTTTCCTCGCAAAACTATCCTGTTGCAAATATATTATAACGTTATTTTATGAACAACGTTCTTTTAGGAACATATTCGCAACAGGAGTTTTGAAAGTTTAGATTATAATCCTTGATTAGTAAAAATAACCCATCGCGAAATTTTCACGGTTTATAGCATTCTCTGACTTGCAAGCTTTCAAATTTTCTTTCAGAATAAGATGGCGACCGCCGGGGGCGACGGACTGATGTACTGCCAAGATAAATTCGGTTTCCCGCAACCACAGAGCTTTTTAATTTTAAATACGTAATACAGGAAATGGGCTATTCTTTTTAAATGATTTTAACGAGCAGTCTTGAAGAATGTGCAGCAGCTTCCACTTTAGTTTGTCCAATTTGGGACATTACAGTTTTAGGGCATTTTGTACATGTCCGGTCAGAATTCAGTAACTTGTTTAGTTCTAAAAAAATATTTTATTTTCAAATTCAAGCTTATTGGTGTTTCAAACAGCAAATTACACGTTCTTTCTATATTTTTATCAATAAACTATTTTATTTTCAACTCCAGCCTTTGCTACTTAATCAGAGTCTCTATGACAGATTTGTTCATCTGATTTCATGTAACAATTGGATACGCCGGTTAGCAAGACACCCACAAATGTCGGCAACCTTCGTTAGCTTATCTCTGGGATGACGCCATCGCCCCTGCAGAATTCTGTACTGTTTTAGAGTTCTCATCACATGCTCGACGTGTACCCTGAAATGAGCATGTTCAATGTAGAAAAATTTTCGCCCGTGTTGATCCGGTCCAATCTGGTTCACCTTCCAAGCCGTCAGCAGGGGTTGTTCACCAGGATATATTTTATCTGCCAGGAGGAAGCAGTTGATTGGCAGTGACAATTGTCTGCCGGGACCAACTGGCAGCATCAACCGGTACTGACGGGCATCCGTGGAGTGTCCAAGGAAGCCTGACTGAAATAAAGACATGAATATATATGGGTAAGCTTTGGGAGGGCAAACTTTGTGCAGAATATCGGATGTAAGCTGTCCACATTACGATTGCTCAAATGATGGGTGATTTGGACTGCTAAGATACGATTTTTCAGTAAGCTGAATATACTTACGTGAAGATGCCGTATCATTCAACGATTGTCGATGATGACCTGAGTGCTGATACAATATTTGTGGACATGGCCACTGTAGAACAGGTGGGGATCCTCAGTCTCTGGGATCTCGATTGCGTGTACCGTTCCATCTATCGCCCCAACAGCATCTGGAATAGTATCCCAGTTGCCCCGCAGTTGTTACCACTCTTCATCGGTCGGCCATGTTATACCGTCTTGAAAATAAGTCCACATAACATCTGACATAAAATAAAGTTCCCTGCAAACAGATTGCTTGCTGATATCAAACATTGCACTCATCTCAACAATGTCCGGATATTTCTTGATCCAATAGAAAAAAGTAGTAAACGGTTCTCCACCGACAGCAAATGATCTCGGTACCGTCCTGGCCTGTTTTCCAGAAGGGGCGTAATATCCTCTACGAGGTGTTGGAAAGAGGCCACTGTCTCACCTGATAGATACCAAAAGTCCATCTGGTGGTTTCTAATCCTGGTAAAGACGTCGTTACCACCGTATGGACCATTTGGTTGATTGGTGAGAACTTCATCAAGTCTTGGAGGCAACGGAGGCGGACGCAATTCTAAATTATGAAATGCTGGTGTAAGCAAAACTGGTGGCGGTGGTATGGGCGGCGGAGCAGCGAACAAAAACATCCTAATTCTCTCCATGGTGAAAGTAGCGTGAGGCCAAGCGACTGCTGGCCAACACAAACCATGGCAATTAAATGTTATCAATAATCAATTCAATTTCGGACAAAGGAATGATATTTTATTGACCATTTTCAATGCGTGTCTAATCATGTCACCACAGGGATAAGGCTAGACGCATAATAAAGGAAAATTACATGAACCTTCCCATATGGGCGGTCTATTGCCATTGAATGCAATTATCCAGTGCAAAGATCATTGTTACATGGCCGGCCTCCATTCAGAACTTGGAACGCAAACGTACTCCACGTGACATGTGAAGGCCTATTAGATTAATCCTACTACGCGTCCATGGACGTTGATTTTGGTTCCCGTCCGCCCCTAACGTTCTGTTATGAGACAGGCCTATTGTGATCGCGTTCAGCACTGTAGCTACGCGTGAGAAATGAAGAAAATGTGACTCGCTCTGCCAAAACTAGGCGCTTGTCGCATCTGAACGCGACAGGTTGATACGGACTTGTTGTTCATTTCCCTATTGTAGACCTTTTGTGAAATCTATTACAAACTGATTTGGTCACAGTAGTATATAACAAACACATTTTAAATGCAAACGCAATGCAAACGCAAACGGAAAATGGAAACGCAACGAAAAATAGCGTTTGCATTTAAAATGTGTTTGTTTAAATCATCAAGAAATCATCAGCAAACGGAACTACATCGTCTATCCTGGCTTATGACATGGAATGTTGGGATCCCTGCGATAAGGCCAACACATTTAAAACGCAAATGCTGCAAAAGTGGCAACGCATTTGGACTTCCTATTTTCTGTTGCATTTGCATTTTAAAAATGTTGGCCTGAAAGATATCAATTTTTTTCTTCTTCTGGAATCGTGTTCATTCCTACGGGCAGCAGGCTACTCTCCCTGTCCGTTTTTCCTTTAAGTTTCGGAATAACACAGCAGAAACAATCGCTTTGATTCAGACCAAAATAAGTCTCTGAAAGAAACTATTAGCGAAAGTAATCAATGATACGTATTAATAATAAGATGAAGAGAAGAACACTTTTAATCGGGGTTACATTTTATTCGTATATCCGCAATTCTAATGTTGTTTCTTTTGCAATATTCGTTTTCATGCAATACAATTCTTCAAATATGCTGTGCATATAATAGGCACATACAAAAATAATAAATGAACGAATCTGTCTAGCACCAATGTCTTTCATGAATGTTCATGCGAGTCTTTCTCTAATAGATACAGTTCTTTTGCCTTAATTACTGGCTTCTCGATGATCTCTTTCGTAGTAGTCCGTTAACGAGTCGAGGGAATATACGTGACGTGAGAAATGTTGTGTCGTATATGTCTCGTTTTATTCCGAAGTGTTTTTCTACAGCACGATTGACTTTTTGATCATTTTTGAGTAGATCGTATGGCGAAAATTGTCCTAGAATCTCTTCCATCGATAGGCCCCTGCTTCGCATGAGGACATAATACATGCAATATTGTCCGCAAACCGTGCTCAACGGGCTTTGAAGTGGAATGCAGTTACGTTTAAATGATCCTTCGTTGTTTAGCATTTGACGGAAACTTGTCTTTGTCGGGGCTTCGCCATTGCTATCAAAGTATTCGTGTGGCGGCTTCCGGTTGAAGAGCAAGCATATCCAATGTTCACCGGCTTCATGAGCTTTTGCTGTGTTGCTTATGTAGGCGCAAGGGCGTCGTTTTCGAGCTGTTTTAGGAAGCGTATCTCTGGACACCGCTCTCACAAAAGTGGTTCGAGTCTCTGGGTGTCTTTTCATTAAAGTATTTATTTCTCCCTTGTTCATTATTTTTCCGAGCCGGTATGTCCGTAATGCACGTTTCGATCTTTGTCGATTTCCACAAAAGAGTCGTATTCATACACAACTACGATGTTTATCGCTTCGGTTGTAGCTTCGGATAGCTTGATTTCCACGCTTACGTCTCCATTTTTGGCGAGTTGAAATGCACTCGATCCGGCATCGTCTGGGGCTAAGTTGAAGACGTACAGGGCATATCCATCCACATAGTCTTCTAGCGTTATGTCGTTGCTCTTATTGGCAGGCCAGAGCTTGCTCCCTCGGAAGAGCGTCATGTACCCGTTTAGCACATTTTTATCGCCAAAATTCATTTTTAGTTCCCCGTAAGGAATCTCGGCTCCCGCAAAGGTTAGTTTTACGCTAGTCGCGTTGTAATGCTTGAAATTAAACGGGTTTCCGTCGATAGCACCGTTCATGGCATTGCTGGCGACCAGGCCCAGAATAATTCTCCTCGGAGTCTCTCCCTTGCACAGATTGGCCTCGGACAGGTCGGTAGTTCCTGCAGCTTTCTGAAAGTAACGCGTTTCGATTCTTGCCACGGGGTATTTTGCATTTGCCGTTAGAACCTTTTCTTCGTGGGCTACTCGGACATAGGATGCGATTTCTTTGTGACTGGCGTAGAGGATCGCTTTCTCCAACTTTATCTTGTAATCTGTAGTTGTTGACGCAGACATCAGGTTGAATTTAGGGTTTCCCATGGTTAATTTGACTGTAAGGGGTACTTTGCTGAGGAGAAGTTTTCCTTGCTCGAACATCTCACTATGGATGCGGCCTTGGAGTTCAAAACTTCGACTGAAGTTTGCCATCTTGAAGTGAGCTATGGCTCCTTTGTTGGTTGCTGAGCTGTCGCTGATCGTAGCTCCGGTTGTCTCCATATTTGCCAGGTCC
The DNA here is from genome assembly GCF_910592395.1 of Lineus longissimus. Classification (NCBI taxonomy): domain Eukaryota; kingdom Metazoa; phylum Nemertea; class Pilidiophora; order Heteronemertea; family Lineidae; genus Lineus; species Lineus longissimus. Next base: position 16,015,758 of record NC_088309.1, on the reverse strand, counting down.
TTAAAGTATCCGCCCGCTCGCAATTGATGAGTTTTAGCGTCTTCTCCATGACTGAGTAATGCTTCCAGGTATGATCGATAAGCGTACATGCTGCTGGTGGTTCCGATTTGTTTCCCGGCAAGAGACACTTCGACCTGTTTGAACATGGAAGCGATTAGGTAGTTTATCGGATAGCATTGCGCATTTTGTTCAAGAGTGTTTCCATCGGCTTGCTTTTCTCTCAGGGTGCTGCCGTCTTGTTTTACGATCTTCGCTTTGATGTAAAGCGTTGTTTCTCGTAAGTCAATGTAATGTTTTTCATCGGTCTGCATGTTGAACTCAATGACATCTGTGTTGTCAATTGAGGTTGTCGGCTGTACTTCGACGAGACGACCGCTCAAAATTGCAGTTTGTGTTGGTTTGGTTTCGAACAGTTCTAACTCTGCCTTCGTACAAGCGCACGAGTCCGCATCAATAAGAGACATGTTGCTATAGCAGGCTCAGCGGAGATGGGTTCAATGAGCGACAATTATCGACCGAAGAATCCCTCGGATCGTCCTTTGTTTTGTTTAGTTCTTCTTCGACGTTTCGGGCTTTCCAGCGTACGTTTGGTCCCTCGACCTGTGTCTGTCCGGTGTGTTATTATCGTATCCACAACGTCTTTTCCTACCTCTTTTACTCCCTCTAAGGCCCGTTCTTTGAAGGCAGATTTTATATTTTTTCCTCCGATGGCATCTGAAAGGATTGCTGCTCCTTGTTTCAAGAGAACATTTCCCGCTTTCGCTGCTGTTCGTTTTGCTAGGTGTAAGACGGTACGTTTCAATATAGGAACGATCCCCCTGAACATTTTGCTTAGAGTGTCTCCAATTCCATATCCTTGTTGATACGGTGTGCCGCGGAAAACCGGGAAACCTCCCGTCTGATCTTCGTTATCCTCCTCGTCATTCGCGACCGGACACCCGCAGTAGTGTGCGATGTAATCTTCCTCACGGGGGGGGGGGGGGGGGGGGGGTGTGTAGACGACACGCTTTTCGCATGCAACCCTCATGATGAATTGTGTGTGCGTGCGTGCGTTTGTTTATGTCCCTTCCAGGCTAATACATGTACGATTGGTACTTGACTGTTGTTTTACCACATGACAAGTCTTCTCGGGATAAGGTAGTCTTATTGAGTCCATTGCTTCGTATTGAAAGGAATCCACGCCTGGTTTTTTTTGCGCTTCGATCTTCGTGGAATTCGTTCAGATCTCGGGTCGTTCCGTTGCGCTCTTTTTCTTATAGGCGGAGGAGAACCTCTTCTTTGGAGAGATATGTCCACCGACTCGGGCTTACTGGAGTTCCACCAGTCTCTGGACCCGGTGGAATCGGGCGTTAGGAATACGCTGTTCTGTTGTTGTTTCCTTTTCCGCCTGTCGCTGTTTTCCTCGAATATTCGATGAGCCGTTTCGGCGCCAGGGAGCCAGGGGCTATCGGTTTTTTTAACGCTAACGTTTGGCGTCGAATCGGGTCGCAGCTGGCTCTCGTCTTCCTCTTCCAGCTCGAATAAGGGTGTAGACGTAGCTTTTGGCGTTCGGATCGTGACCCGGGGACTAGTCTCTGGCGGTTTCTTCTTCTCAGATTTCTCGGTTTTGCCTTGCGTCGATATTGGTAATTGTGCTCTTGATAATTCTGCTGCTTCCGCGGCATCGACTATGTTTAACCATCCACGCGGCACACCAATGTCCAATAGTTTTGCGGCCAGGCTGAAGGCTCCCGGAGGAGCATAATATTTGAGGTCCTCGGGAGCTAGAAGGAAATGGAGACTTCGCAAAATGTTCGAATTGGGTACGAGATTTCCTTCAATTAGTATTTCATAGGTGTTGTTCTTCCAATCGATTTCATTAGGAAAATGTTGTATGTAATCGCGTAAAATTCTATTAACAAAAGGATGTCGAATCCCAATGATTGCAAATTTACTCAGCAAATCTTCGAGACGTTGCGCGTGTCCAGTTCTTTTTTGCGCGATATCCTTGATTTTTCCAGTTTGTTTTTGCTCCCAGCGTTTTCTCTCCAGTATTTGTAGCTTCACATCATCGGGCATAGGCATTTCGCTGGCGTTTTCATCTTTGCTCTCTCGTACGGGACTCTTCTTCCTTTCTTCGTTTTCGGTGTGTGTTCTTGCAAGACAGTTATTGCGGTATGTGCTCAGAGGAATGATGATGCTTTCGCTGAAATTTGCAGTCGATGACATTTGAAAATGTTTATTTCCTGCCGATTAACCCTCCTACGAGGTTACCTATCGCTCCAACAGCTAGCGGTATGAGCGATCCCAAAAATCCTCCCGATTGTGCGAGTAGTTTTTTTCTGGTCTGAAGACTGATTCGCGGGGCTTTTAGTTGTCTTACCAGTGGGCTGTGTCTTCGAAGCTTTTGTATTTTGTTCGCCGGTATCGGAACGTTACACCTGTGAACGTTCTCAATACACTCTAAAATCGCGTCAATCTGTCCTTTGTTCGCCAAGTCGAGAAGCTTTGCCCTCGTCGATCTACTTCCAGTTCTGCCGAGCAAAGATAGAAAATCGAGGTGTTGTTTTGCTTTTATTTCTCCAGGATGACGAGTCCGAGATCTTTTGCGCTTCCCGGATTGGAGTGCAACGCTGAAGCCCGGTCGTCTATTATAAGCTACGTTTGGCATCGCCGAACATGAACCGATGCTCGCTCTACTTCGAGAAATCTGCTACTTGCTGCTTCTACAAATGTTTTTCTCTCCTCGTGTCTTCCTTCGAGGAACGAAGTTTATCTTCCTTACTCCCACTTGTTCACATGGGAGTTTTTGATTTACTGTCAAGAAACTCTACTTTCGGGGTGTTACGACCTATAATGTATATTATGAGACAAGGACGACGACCGACACGAGGGTGGGTTTTTCGTTTTTTTATTCGCTAAGCAAAACAAAGCTTGAAGACTATTCGAACATACATCAAGGCAATAGTAAATCAGGAAATTACACGGTGCAGGGAGAATTATGTGCGACTAAGCTAGTACTTTAAGAGCAGTTTCTAGATGTTTTTACCTATACAGCTAAAGACAGAAGTCAATCACAGAGCGCTTTGCGTCAGAGCGTTAACACCAATATGAGAGAGAAAAAAGACGTTACCGTTCGCTTTCACGTTAGTTCGTGCAACAAAGCCCTAAAAGTCAAACACTCCTTATTCCCTCGTACCGTTCATGTAGGTTACAGGCAATTATTATAAGGCCTAAAGCTCGATTATAATATGCAGGTCTGATACAACAATAGTACAAGAAATTCTGCCAATGATAATAATACCGTAACTGCGCTCCTTCACGTTTCTCCATGCAACGAAGCTCTCAAAACACATTATCCTCACACCGCGCAAATAGATTATAAACAATTACACGGTATATAGTTCGAATATCAGGCGTAGGTCTCAATACACATGAGAAATTATAAGTAAGGGGAGCATAACCGTGCGTTCTTCCACTTTTTTCCATGCAACAAGCCACCTTTTCTCTGCGTGCTACACGAAAAGATTATAGACAATTGGTATATAGCGAGAAGTTTGAATAATAATATGTACTATACACATACGTATATATTTGGCAAAAGAGTTCCACTGACTACTTCCATCTTCCTCCTCCTCCCCTTCCGTCCCCTTCCTTATGAGAGTTTTTCCAAAAATATTTGGTTTGTTGTAAAACGTTTTGAATGTCTATTTCTTTCGTTCTTTTCCAGTCCTCCTTGCGAGCGGAACAAAGGCTTTTTGAAAGTCACCAAAAATGTCCGTACGAAAACGAGCTTCGTTAGGCGTGTTTTGATGTCCGTCCACGAATAAGTAACTGTTTGGTTTTTGCGTCGCTGCCTCGTAGATTCTTATAAACGTTTCCGGTTGACTGGGTAGAATACGACGAGCCAGGTGGTGTCCGGTGGATTGATCTAAAGGGCTTTTGAAGAGCACGAGATAGTGGCAACACCGAAGCATTGTTACTCGAGTCTTACCGCGATGAAATAGGTTTTGCATGAGTATGATCCAGCTCACCGATGCGTGTTGACACTTCTTTGTTACCAGACGGCTGATTTCTTCACTGTTAGAAACGCTTTGCATGAGATCATCGAAAATCATTAATCCATGCCGACGCTTGCCTGTGCGAGGGTCTTCAGAGTGAATATATTCGTCCAAATTGTCGGGTAACCCCGCGACTGTTCTTATTTTTCCCTCCTGTTCCAATTTTGTTACCGTTTTAGAAGGTTCTCCGTAGAACCAGTAGATATAATCGAAAGGTTTATCGATTATCCGTTCTGCGTTTTGTATCAATTGCGTGGTGAAGAAGGTTTTTCCCGCAAGTGGAGGTCCGACACATACCATACCAAACTCACGTTTGTTCCGTGCGTCGAATACGCTTTCGGAAACGTCAGTGTTCTGCGACATTGCTTCTCCTTGTTGATTTAAAGAATGTTGTTGTCCTCCCTTGACCCGCTTGTCACACGGTTGTTTACGCATTTTTGAGTTGTCCGGCAGGGATCCATTCGTCAAAGCTGTCCGGCCAACCGAGGTAATGGACAAAATATTCAGTTTTTTTATTCCTGCGTGGCTTTTTTAGAATGTCTACGTGAAAGGCCGATGCATCGGATGGACGTTGGATTCGTTGCATTTCCTCCTCGTAGAAACTGCCATCTAAGAGTTCCCCGTGTAATTTATACGTCGGCGGCTTGGTACTACGTCGATGGGCCACTACGAACCATTCTGTTGTGTATTGCGGTTTGTAACCCTTTCCGAACACCTGCGCAAGTTGACTGACTCGTACAGTATCCCCTTTCTGGAATTTGAAGTTTGTCTTGGTCGGAAATTCTTTACCATATAAATGGAGCCAAAGGGCTTTTTCATTGCCCGCGTTAACTTGGTTCGGGGCTAGTTTTGTTATTCTGTGTACGTTATTGTTATAGCTCTCAACGAGGTCCGGGAGAATATCGATGTAACGCCGGGTATTGTTTTTTGTGAACATTTTGTAAACTTTCGACTTGAGTGTGCGATTCCTCCTTTCAACAAGTGCCGCTTTGGTTTCACTGTGCACGGAAAACAGCTTTATGCCGAGGTCTTCTAGTAACTTCAAGACACTTGCATTTCGGAACTCCTTTCCAAGGTTGCTCTGAAGATATTTAGGGTACACCTTCTCCCGCTCGAAGAGCTCTTTGAGAGCTTGGGCCACTTCACGTCCTGTTTTCGTACGGAGCGGTAGAGCCGCAGCGCGACGACTGAACACATCGATTTTTGTTAATAAATATTTTACTCCATTGTTGTATTTTTGTAAATTCTGGACATCGACTAAATCAATCTGCCATTGATGATCGATTCCGGTGACAATTGTTTTACGACGTTGGAATTTTCGTCTTGCTTGTCCATGAAGTGTATAAGTGTCTTGCCCGCTCACCCAATGTACAACGTCTCGTCGTTCAATGGATGGTTCTTGCCGTTTGCTAGCCGTCAACAGGCGATCAATGGACCCAAAGCTCGCCGGATGCCGAGGGTTATAATAGATTTTCGAAAATATCTGGTTTCGTTTTTCATTTTGCACTTGTCTAAGCTTTGACGCCACGTTCGAGTCTCTCTTCCTCGCCGGAGTCGCTCTCGGAATCTCCCTCTGCGACGCTGTCGTTCTCTTCACCGGCGCTTTCTTCTGAGTTGCTGCTCTCGACTTCCGATTCGTCACTGCTGACACTTTCGTTGTCCTCTTCATCTTCACTTTCGCTTATTGTGTGCATGGGAGGTGCTTTCGTCCGTGAGTTAGTTGTAGCAGTAGTAGTAGTAGTGGACGTTGGATAAGGCGATGGGGCTTGACCGGGTGTTGGATACGGCGATGGCGCTTGACGAGAATGCAATCGGGAGACGAGCTCTGTTCCCGCCGCTACTTCACTCGAGGACCGACTGAACTCTACAGACGACGATGGAACCGAAGCTTGCTGTTTTTCTGGTGGCACCTCGAATCTGACTTTCTCTCCGGGGGCTTTACTCACATCTTTGAACTGACTCTTTTTATGTTTATGTTTGCATATTTGTATGTTTCCATGGCGTAGAACTATTCGAATGCAGGGAGTATGTTTTCCGCGTTTACGTTTGATGACTTCGCTAGTGGCACCTCCGATTGGAGTATTGTTGTTTTGATGTTTTCTTTTTTTGGCAACTTCTCCTTTCCTCGGTTCTCTTGCGATTTCCGATTTGCCGCGGGTTCCAATCTTTGGTGGATCTGGTTTTCTTTCATTAGCAGAGCTTGTTTTCTCGATAGAGAAAAATCCCTGCTCGACTGTGGTGGGAATCTGCTCTTTTGCGCTGATCTTCGAAGGCGGATTGGGAACTTGATCTGCTGGATGCGATTCGTTCAACACAGGTTGTTGCTGTTTCTTTCTTGCTCGGGCCTCTCGTTCAGCCTCCAGTCTGTGGAAACAATTATCGCAACGTAGTTGATCAAAATTATAGAATTTTGGACTGTTGTAAGGTTTGTGGCATCGCCGGCACTCTCGAAAGCAGGTTTTGGCGCATCCGTCGCAATAGGCCTTTCCGGGCAAAAGAGTCAGGAGTCTATTGCACCAATTGCACTTTTTATTGAATTGATCGAAGTCGGTTCCGGAATCGAAACCTGTTGTAGACGTATATCCCGGGTTCTGCTGTTCCTGCTTTTTTCCTGTTTTCCCCATGACTAGGAAAGCAACGAATGGAGTCTAAATATCAGCGGTAAGTCTCTTACTAAGAGGTGCCAGAATAGCGTTACCACATGCGTTTTTGTTTGTTCTCAACCGTCTTTACTAGAGACTCGAGAAAACTGAGCAAATGTGTCGCACTTAGATTGTCAGTTCTAATCACATTGCTTCTATCCCCGCAGAAGTACTGTCTGCCCTCAACGTCGGTCCACCAATCGAGATGAAGACGATATTGCTCGGCCAAGGTGTCTAAATAAGTCTTATTAATTAGGCTCTCGTATGTTCGAGCCCGGGCTTGGATTCTATCTAGACACACCTCTGAGTCAACATCGATGTAGTAAATGCCGTTGTAACCTTCAGGGAGACCGATTTTAAATAGCGTGCGACGAGCAAACTGCAAGGTCTCGGCTCGCAAATAGTCTCTCCCGAAATTTCCGATAGAAACTAACTGAGTTGCACATTCGACGAAAGGAAGAGGTCCAAGCAGACTTCTGTCTGTGACTACAACATGGTATATCTTTGAGTCGTCAGAAATGGAACTATTCTCCAAAAGTTTAAATCCTTTCCTGACGACAGAGTTTATGCTACGGATAATATGTATCTGGGCTAGGGCAACGTTCTCTTTTGGATTAGCATAGGCCAGCGCGAGCGGATTGTGTTGACCAAAGGTCGTAAATTTGTCTAGTCCTTCTTGGATATAAAAAAACGAAAATAGAGGATTCGGATGTTGTTTGTAGAGCTGATCAAGACTCGACAGCAAGGTTGTTTTTCCCGCCCCAATTTGGCCTTCAACTGCTACTAACAGTACTTTCTTGGCGAGCGACATCCTCTGTTTCTGATGGAATGGAACAATTGCAACAAAACCATCTGCAGTAGACGTTTCGAAAGCGAGCTTTTGCCGATGGTCCACAATCGGGTGCGTCTACAGGAACCACCTCGGATTGTTCTGCACCCGAAGACGCAGTTGTTTCTGTCACAGCTGGCGCTTCTTTGGACATTGTTTTCAGCAGATAATGTAATTGGAAATTGTCACCTTCGAAAAAATGTACTAAATTGGGATTTGTAACGTTCGAAAATGTTCGATGAGTCTTGTTTCTAGCCATTCACAAGACAGTCTTTTTCCGAGTCTGAGGGGAGGAGCCGAGGATCTCGTTTGACAATTGAATATTCTACCATGGATCCATTTCACTTGGCTTAACATTTTTTTTCACTTTCTTCTTCGACGATTTTGATGAAACGGGGGTTTTCTTGCGTTTCGTGTTTTTCTTCTTCTCCCGTTTAGTACGACTCTCCATCCACGAGTCGTCCTCGACGTCTGTCTCATCGCTTTCCTCATGCGGAACCTCATCGGTGCTAATCGAGTCTTCTTTTTCTTCTGACCTTTGCTCTGCTAGGAACACCTCTCGAGCGGCGGACTTTAATTCGTCTTCAAGCGACAGCAGTTTTCTCATCTCCTCCGCGCTAATACTTAATGATTTTTTGTTCCTGTGGAAGTGGAACCACGATTCCTGTTTCCACCTGCTGACATTAAGTGTCAAGCGTGCAGAAACCTCTATGGCGACCAATTCTCTTGGTTGTTTAGACGAGGCCATCATCTCCTTTGACATAGTTGTTAAGACAACCTACGAGTTCGATTCACATGACTGTTTTTTTAGTTTTAGGTCTCGTTTATCAAGGGTTGATCTTGTGGCAGGAACATTATCAATTAACCTCGATAATACTCTCTTTCTTCTGACTTCGAAGTCTACCATTTCTTCATACATGTAAACATATGAAATACAGCGTCTTAACCTTCGCAAGCCCTATCAAAACTAGGCGAAGGTGAGGGAGATGGTGGCCGACGTGAGCATCGAAAATCGCCATAGGCATAAGTCTGAATACCATCGTCGCAAACCCAGCGTTTTAGATCCAAGCAAGAAAGTCCCTTCTTCTCAGCAGATATGGTGAACAAATCGTGTTTGATGGAGCGAATTGTCTTGTATTGGCAGCGTTGTGGTTCACTCGGTTCAAACAGTGCATCGCAGTAATCTTCAAAACATAACTTTTGCAGTGCTGTTTTTGGGATACCCTTGGCTTTGGCCTCTCTGCCATCAGATAGAAATTTGAAGCAGTACATTTTCGCCCGAACCCCGACGAACGCGACGATAGTTTCTCCTGGATATTCAATTTTGAACGTACCCTTGATTTTCTTATTCGTTGTGCTGTACAATTGGTGTGTTTCTGGGAAATTTGAAAAGTCAAAATACTGCGGCGCAAGCGTCGTGAAAACAACTTTTGGCTCAACATTCTTCACCAGGTACACAAGACTGTCCGTCATCAACAGTTGGCAGTTTTCTGGACCTCCAAGAGCTGGTAAAACGAAATTGTAGTGAAATTTATACATGTGCAATTTGCTGAGTTCCAAGACTGTAAAACCAGCGACAAGCGGACTGTTTAGTTCTACGGCAGCTGGGTTAGACTGCACACCAACAAGTTTTCTGTCGTAGAATGTGACAGACTTGAAATTCGGTTGACTTGTTAACCTTTTGAAGGTTTTCTCATCACTGACTAATTTCATGTTGACGTATTTACTTTTGTCTATTAGCAGACGTCCAAATATGCTATTTAAGATTAGCTTCCAGAAGCTGCTCTCGAATTCAGAGACGGATTGCGAACGTTTGTGCGTTATGAAGTTTACAAAATCTCGCATCCAGCACTTTTGTTCAAAGGCCAATACACGTCTTACGCGAAGCAATCACATTCCGCATTTGAGGTAGTATTTCAAATTCTGGTAATGCACCACGTAGTCTCGTTTCTCAGTCAGATCCGGTACAAGTTTTTCAGGTCCGGTTTTGAAAAAAGACGGATCGTTCAGCTTGAGTCCGAGTTCGTAGGTGTAATCCGACCACTGAGCAGGAGGGATGGCCGTTTTGTGTGGAGCCAAAGGGTACATTGTGTGCGATTCGTGGAGCTCTGGCGGGTAACTCAAGTCTACGCTAAGGATATAGCCAATCTTAGCATCGTCGGGAACCTCGCTTATCTTTAGTTGCTTAATTTCCTGTCTGGTCAACCATCGATAACTCTTTTCAGGTAGCTGTTTAGGGGCCGTCTCCAAATTGATTTCGCTTGAAACGCGTTTGAAACGTATCTAAGATCGTTTGAAATTCGTTTGAAATTCGTTTGAAATGTGAACAATAAAAACGCACCCAAACGATCTTGAAACGATTGTCAAACGCTGGCCCTACCGTTTTTTTCCCGTTTCATAAGCGTTTGAAAGCGAACGCAATTTCGTTTCACCCCAAACGAACTTCGTTTGAAGAGCGTTTGAAATTCGTTTGAAGAACGTTTAGAAAAGCGTTTCGTTTTCGTTTCGTCAAAAACGGCATTGTGCCATTTGTCAGCAAACGCGTTCCAAACGCTTTTCGTTTGTGTTCAAACGAATTCCAAACGGCTGGAGTTATCGTAAAAATCATGAAAATGACGACCTGTGCAAAACGAACGGTATAAACCGGAAAAACGCTGACCGACCGACCTACCGACTTACCAACCCAAGGAGTTTCGTAGTTGAGTCTCAGGTCTCATAGGTCATATGTTATAGCTGGGTTGTATTGTTTTGTTGGAAATGCGTAGGGCAGGTTGTGACATTATTTTGCTTTTGGGAAGGTAGAAAAGCATCATGTCTTCACTGCATTACTAAAGTATTGAACTAGAACTGTGAACTTTGCTTTCAGCAAATTTGGGTCCATCACCAGGGGGTGACTAGTTGCTCCACAGCCATTCACACGTAGGTATGGCGATTTTACGAATCTGCCCAACATTGCAAAAGAAAGTAGTGTAGTGATCTCCCTGTCTATTCGCTATACCGTTTCGCGAATGATCTATTTCGCTCGCTCCTTTCTCAAAATAACACGCTCATTAATCAAACAGTCAGATGGGCATGATAGATCATCGATAAGCATTTACGGCTCTTAGTTCTGATTCCTACTTTCAACCGTCACACAGTTCTCCGTTTTCTTCGCTCAACATACTCAACAGCTCGCGGGATCGGCCATGAGGGTAAAGTTTATTTTTAAACATAACGGGGCGGAGCTTTATACAATGTACTAGCAAAATACCCACCCGATGGGTGGGTCTGTGGAGGGTGGCAAGTCCGGGTTGTTGTTTATGTGTTCGATGTGCTTTGTAGTACTTCGTGAAAGACAACATTTCTAGTTGGACATCTGGGTGTGTGCAGGGTGAGTCCAGTAGCGGATCCAACTCTAGAGAGAGCCACATATAACATCCCATGTGAGAATACATCTTCTTGTAAGTCAATGCCTATGGACTGGAATGTTTGGCCTTGGGCCTTGTTTATTGTCATCGCAAAGCATGGGCGCATCGGGAACTGTAGCCTTTGGAATTTAAATGGCAGGTCGCTGTCTGATGGTACCAGTGGAATTCGGGGTATGAAGGCATTTTCTCCTGAAGATGGGCCGTTTAGGATTGTGACCTCTAGGACGTTTGGGTATGTTTTGAAGATCGTGCAGCGTGTTCCGTTCGTGATATGCGGCGGGTTGAGAGAACGAAGAATGATCACTGGGCAGCCTTTTTTTAGCCGTAGGGTGTGTGGTGGGAGTCCTGGTATATCCAAAGAATCAAGGAATTCTGTCGGGAAGTGGACTGCTTCTTCTGTTGTGAGCGTCTTATTGATGGCGGTGTATTTAAGTTCTTGGCCTGGGAATGCGCTGATGACTTCGTGATTGATCTGGTTGACAGTGTTGTTGAGTGGCGCGAGGATAGCTCTTTCAAGGAGCCATTGTTTGTTCCTGTAGTTGGTTTGGATATCTGCGTAGATGGTGTGGATCAAATCACTTAATGAGTCTGTTGTGCGGATGTTTTTCGGTAATGTGATTTTATCTGGTATTTCAGTAACAGGGTATTTGCCGTCGCCAATGGTCATGAGGAAGTCGGAGAATTGCTGTGGTTCCTCGTTTGAACTCAGTGTTGCACGCATGTTCGTTTGGAGGCGTAGTATTTGTATGTTTTGCCATAGGTAGGATTTCTTCAACGTCGCGTCGATGATGTTGGATTTGGTGCCGTTTTTGACTACAGGGAGTATTTGGCGGAAGTCTCCACATAAGATAGTGGGGATACCTCCAAATGGTTCCCGGTTCCCAGTAATGTCTTTGATCGTTCGGTCGATAGCTTCATAAACAGTTCTATGCGCCATGTGGGCATGTCTCGGTTTTGGACATCCAGAGGCACTTTGAACATGGCATGAAGAGTCCTCCCTCCTGGAAGTAGGGTGGCTGCAATGCCACTTGATGCTGTTGCAATTGCGACTTGACCAGAAGACCGTACTTTGGCTAGCAATAGTTTCAGAAGATACGTTTTGCCTGTGCCTCCTGGCGCATCGAGGAAGATGAGTCCTGGTTCAGCAGTGTCTACTTTGTTGACTAATCTGTTGTAGATGTTCTGTTGTTCGTCTGTCAATGTGGGTTGATGGAGCGCCACATATTGGTTTTGGTCTTCTACGGGGTAATTTGTGTAGCGTCTGTATTCAACAGTGTGGTCATTGTGTTGGACGCTTGGGATGGGTAATCCATACTTGTCCAGGGTTGTGCTGCCTGGCATTGAGAGTAGTTGTTTCTCTATCTCCTGAAGGCACTGATTGTGGCTGTCTTCTTGGTCCCCAGTTTTATGGATGAAGTCTTCAGCTAGTTGGTCGCGGAATTGCTGCCCTAGTGATAGAGGGTTTCCAGGTTCACAGTTTACCAGGATGACAGTGAATAACTGTCGAAGTTGTGACGGGCTTTGGCTTTCACATGCTTCTTGTAATGCTCGCTGGAGATGCAAGTCATCCTCTATTAGTCCATGGGCTAGGCAGGCGTTGCGATATGAAGCATATGTTGTGCCATTGACTGTGAGAAGGGTGGCGTATGATGTAGGTCCACGTACATGGTGTAGAAGTATGCGGAGGTAGAAGCATTCCATTTGCTTAGGATTTATAGTGTATACACAGCCGATGCATTTGCTTTTGACAACACACCTGGGTATTGTGGATGCACTGCACCTCGCTTACGGCGGTTCCACTGCTTCATTTGGCTGTTCCAAGTGTAGTATTGTGGAGTCTCAACATAAAGAAGTGTAGCTGCAAACGGATCAGTTTTGCAAAGGACGAAGAACTCAGTTAGTGTGGTTTTGGGTGGTGCACTTAGTGCATGTTGTAAGGCATTGTTGGCGTCGAAGTACACACGTTGTCCATTTTCGAGGTGTATGGCGAGTTGCATGACTGGCGGGAAGTGTTCATGCATTGGGTAGCCTAAGATGCGGTGGGCTGCCTCCATACTGCTGACATATCTGGCATCTTGGTACTTTTTTATTTCATCCCTGTCGTTGTTCTGTATACTAAAAATGGCCTGGTCTGAGCCCTTATTCACATACTTCAGAACATACTTGATGCTCTTGATAGAGGAGCAAATTTCTACATTGGTGTGGCAGTTCATTTGCCTCAGCAGCCAGGGGTTGAATGGTACAATCCAGCGATTGTCAATTTCGATTTCGTACGCTTGACTTTGTTGCTGTCGTCGAATTGTCAGAGTGTTGCCACCATCTTCAGGCATTCGTCGACGATATTTTGGGTAGCCATCTTTACCCTGTTCTGTTGCTTGCCTGAAGCTCTTTGGGAAGTCTTTTGTACATTTGCCTTCCTTTATGCATGGGCTTTTTGGGTTCAACGGCCCACACGGGCCATGCACCATGTTGGCTTTGACAATTTCGTGCAGCTGTTTGTCTTGAATGGAATCAGGAATTTCAGCAGATATGACAGAATCAATGACGTCAGGCGTGATTTTACTGGCAGGGGTTAGCCAGATAAGGAGATGTGCGTGAGGCAGCCCGCGTTTCTGAAATTCTACAGAATACAGCCATGCTTGTACATCTCCAAAGGCACCTTGTTTCAACAACTTCATCAGCACCTTCAACTTCTGGTTGAAGACTCTGACGACGACATCTGGTCGGTCTGTTGCGGCTTCATGAGGGAAGAGGTTGCTCAATATTTCAGGCCATTTTGGATTGGTTGTTGTGGTGATGAATAAGCTTGGTCGGCCGAAAAGGCGGACGTAACTGATCGCATCCTGTTGTCTCTCGTGCATGTAACGTGGACCAGCTGTATATGAGGATGGTAGTATGAAACGCTGACCAACGTTGCGTGGATCAGCATCATTGCTCAAGATGGAGTCACGTAGATTGTGATAGGAATCAGCTCGAAGTGATCGTTGTTCTCGGCGGAGGTATAGTAAGCGTTCAGTTTCAATTTTGCAATACACATCTACCAGGAATTGTTGGAAGAGGTGTCTACAATGAATGATGTAGTTATTTGGCCGGCACTGGAGATGGTATGCATAGTATTGCATTTGAGTCACTTTCTTGTTTGTTTCAGATTTTAAATAGATGCTGTAGCCGTCTGTGCCGTAAGGGAATAGAATTGGGTATTGTAGCGCATCATACGCTCTGTGTAGTTCTGAGATATGCTGCAAATGTCCTGAACGTTGGTGCAGTATGATGTCTCTTGTGGCTGTAGGTTCATTAGGCATTAGGATACCGACATCGTCCCCGGATGGTGCATTGTATCGACGTGGATGTTCCTTCTGAGGTGTTTTGTCTTCATGAATTACAACTCGTAGGTCTTGTGACTCCTGGAGAGAGAGGTATTCAACTGCACTTTTCAACTGTCGGATGTATTTATTCTGTGCATGTAGGAGTGAATTGAGCCCATTGATGAGGTGAGTTCTTAAGTTTCCATTGCCAGTAATGCTCTGACGGTGTTTGAGTTCGTGTGATAGGTTTTGGACGAAGTATATTTGGAGGAACTGTGGCTGTGCAGTGGCATCTGGGTACAAATCACCGATGCGATGGCATACTTGACCTTGGATAGTATAGGTTGGATTCCAACCTGGAAGGAGAAATCGGTTGCATCCGAAGGACGTCATTTGAAAGGCAGAGTTGTATGAACGGATGTTTTGTAGGAAATGCGTTGAATCTGCATTTGCATTGGATATGAGCGAGTTCAAGTATGGGGGAGGAGTTGGATGTTCAGGCAATTTTAGCTTGCCATTATTGCAACAGAATCCTGGTGTCTCTCCTTTGAATTTTACGGCTTTGCAATGTCTGCACTGAATGTTCATGGGACCTATAACTGTGGAATGAACGAAGCTGTCCTCATTGTACGAATATGCTGGTGGAGCAGATGTTGGGGCTGGTTCCAGTGTACGACGACTTGCATTTTCTGATGTATTTCGAGTTGTTTGTGATCGTTTGGCAGCGGGGCTCTTTCGATCCAGGGATGATTTTCGTTTCCCGTGTGCTGGCATTGTTGAGTTTTTATATTAAGAGATCTGAAGGGGAGTTGAAAAAGAAAGGAGTGAGGACGGCATGTTTACAAACATCAATATCTTGTATTTATTATTCCAAAATAAAAAACATCAATATCTTGTATTTATTATTCCAAAATAAATGAATCAGTGGTAATTAGTCTTTTGGTGTCGCCTTTCCACTCGCAGCCTCATCTTCGTTTTTGATTGGGGTGGAGATCATTGAGAAGTCTGTACTGTTGAGGGTGTCGTCGAAGCTCTGCCTCAAAGTGTCATCATCAACCTCATCCCACAGATCCTGAGAAGCAGTGGGTGTGGAAGATGGTGATGGTATTGTTGGCCTCATGGCAGCGGCATCAGGAACAGCATATGAGGGAGATTGAGTCAGCTGAGGCGTGGCCAGTGTTGTTGCCTTGAGTGAGGTGGTGGCGGTGGCGGCGGCGGCGGCGGCGGCTTTTGGCGGCTGGGGTTTGGTAGTGTAGCAGACCTTCTTCGCTGTTGGTGTTGATTTTGGATTGGCCTTCCGCTTGTTGTCAGCTATGAGGTTGTCTTTTAATAGGTTGGCATTGATTAATGCTGCGTTTAGTGACAGGTTAAACTGTGCTCCAAGAGAGTGAAAGTCAAGCTGGTTTGATGGTGTGCCAGTCCAGGACTTTACCTTTATATCCATGAGTTTGTTGTTGACTGTTTTTTGTAGACTGCTGAGATGCTTGATGAGGGCAACTATTCGGCAGTGGGGTGGCATCTGATTGGAGGACATCTGGAAGAAAGTGGGGGAAAATGATAAAGGAATGGACTTGAATGATGGGTGAATGTCCAAGGCACATGGTGGGGGTGAGCCACAGCTGATGACCCTGATTTTATCGGGTTTGTTTTATTCTACTTTGGTGAGCACAGGCTGTGGCGCCCTGGTTGCGTGAGTTAGTATTGAGGCAGGTCCTGATTTTATCCTTTGCAAGAACCATTGAAATGTAACTTACTTTGACTGCTGTGACAATTGGGTGACTATGAGCAGCACTATGCTATTATATTCTGATCGCTGTAGGGGGCCTAGGTACAATGGCATGAATGGCAGGCCTGAAAAAGGGAAACAATGGCAAATATCCATGAGTTTGTTGTTGACTGTTTTTTGTAGACTGCTGAGATGCTTGATGAGGGCAACTATTCGGCAGTGGGGTGGCATCTAATTGGAGGACATCTGGAAGAAAGTGGGGGAAAATGATAAAGGAATGGACTTGAATGATGGGTGAATGTCCAAGGCACATGGTGGGGGTGAGCCACAGCTGATGACCCTGATTTTATCGGGTTTGTTTTATTCTACTTTGGTGAGCACAGGCTGTCGCGCCCTGGTTGCGTGAGTTAGTATTGAGGCAGGTCCTGATTTTACCCTTTGCAAGAACCATTGAAATGTAACTTACTTTGACAGCTGTGACAATTGGGTGACTATGAGCAGCACTATGCTATTATATTCTGATCGCTGTAGGGGGCCTAGGTACAATGGCATGAATGGCAGGCCTGAAAAAGGGAAACAATGGCAAATGAGGAATTTGTGGAATTTAAAAATGAAATGGCCAGGGCCATTGTGCTCACCTCATGTGGAGGAAAGATGGATAAAGAGCATGGTCTTGTGTCATGTAGTGTTAGGTTTGATGTAGGCCCAAGCAATTACAATTTCCCCAAAATGGCCAATTTACAGTACATTCGACCTCTGTGACCTTGAAAAGTAGGTCAAATCAAAGAAGACCCGGGTGAAACATTGAATGGTTGTTAGAATTAGATGTACCTATGATATAAAATTGGTGCCAATCGGGCAAGTCATTACTAGGAATAATGGCATTTTGAAGAATTTAGGATTTGGCCCCCTCCCTGGAGGCCAAACGGCAAATCAGATCGCACCAAACTTCGGTACCTGAGATCACCTGACCAAGGGGTACATGTGTACTTAATTTGTGATCAATAGTCATTGCAGTTAAGAAACGTGCCATAGTTACGGCCTGACGGCGAATTTACGCCATTTGACCTCTGTGACCTTGACAAGAAGGTCAAATTAAAAACCTGTGTGAAATATACTGTATGGTGGTTAGATGTACCCATGATATCAAATTGGTGGCAATCGGGCAAAAAGTTAAGGGATAATCACATTTTTAAGGTTTTTGGATTTTGCCCCCTGGTGGTCAAGTGGTGAATCATATTGGACCAAACTTTGGTCCCTGAGATCACCTGACTAAGGGGTAAATGTGTACCAAATTTGGTATCAATAGTCATTGCAGTTTAGAAACGTGCCATCGTTACATCCTAACGGCTAATTTACACCATTTGACCTCTGTGACCTTGAAAAGGAGGTCAAATCAAAAACCCGGAGGATATATGATGCACCTTTGCTAGAAGTACCTACCATATTTTTTTCAAAATTTCCCGACTACTATTAAGGGAGATATTGCATATTTTCACTTTTAACGTTTGGCCCCCTGGTGGCCAAACCATGAAACGAATCGGACCGAAACTTAGTCTCACAGGTGTCATTACATAAGGGTACATGTGTACCAAGTTTCAACTCAATAGCTCTAACAGTTACGAAACGTGCCCTGCTAACGGACGACGGACGACGACGACGACGACGACGACGACGGACGACGGACGACGGACGCCACGGTATGGGATAAGCTCACCTCTGCTAAGAGGTGAGCTAAAAAAGAATGGAACAGCCTCCCTAAGATGGAGCACTAAGAACCATCCATCGATGCATCCAGCACAAAAGCACATCTAAACTTCCACAGGTCACAGTTGTACCCACAGATGTACCCATCATGATTACACCACATTTACCCCATCCCAGGCACAGAAATTAGGATGTAGGCTACATGTAGTAGGGCCTATCCAGCTCTGCCTCTGGCTGGCTGGCTTAACTTAACTTGCCAATCCACAGAAGCAGCCCTATTAATGACCACCGGCACCGCTATACTGATAACAACTACACAGTACACATTTATAAGCCTAGCCCTAACAAACATGCATATCATCCATGATGTTACGGCCATGGACATCACATGATTGATGGTAGGCCCTAGCATTTTCATTTTCATTTTGGCACACACAAAACAATCTATCCAGCACTTCTTCCTAACTTGCAAAAGCAGCATAAAGCAGCACAATGCCTGCCACACGCCTGCACAGCACAATAGCACTTCAGTGTGCTAATTCATGTCATTTTCCTACCTATTGTTCGAGTTTTACAAAGCAACCATGTCTTTGCAGAGGAACAAAAAGTCTTGCACACTGGATTAATATGAAGGCAACAACAGTGCACTTCTAAAGGTACTTACCTGTGTGCGAGACTATTAGTTCCAACCTCCTACAGCCAGGTGTCAGGATTATCCAGTGGGCTTCCCTATGTCTAAAAATAGAATCCAGTGGGCTTCCCTATGTCTAAAAATAGAATGTGCAGCTCAACAAAGGATTTCCTTGTCAAAAGCACATTTTACATGTAAATTTCTTCAATTTCACATGCCTAAAACCTCACTGGCAGTTCTATCCACTCACAGATAGTTACCAAATTGCTGTCGCTGTTTTCAATCTCTAGAAGGAGTTCATCACAGAATCGGACTTCCTCTCTTATTGTATAGATGCGTGATTGACAAAATCCCGGCCTACTGGACGCTTCTGGACGCTGTTTAGGATTACCGAAACGGTACAAAATGGCATCTTTCGCTGAAGGTACGGTGCGTAATAGT
Organism: Lineus longissimus; assembly: GCF_910592395.1. Taxonomy (NCBI): domain Eukaryota; kingdom Metazoa; phylum Nemertea; class Pilidiophora; order Heteronemertea; family Lineidae; genus Lineus; species Lineus longissimus. The sequence continues at coordinate 15,997,030 of NC_088309.1, read as the reverse complement.
TTTTGCAAGGTTTTGCGTGCTTACGAAGTTTTTGCATGGTTTTGACCTAATTATTCAAGGGTGCCTAATGCTTAAATCTTCCTTTTTTGGGCACTACTGCAGGATCAAAAAGTATTCTACATTGGAAAAGAAACCTAGTATACCATGTATATACCGTATGTATACACTTAGTATGCAGGCTGTCGATGGATCGTATCGGGCGTCGGTTGGTCGATTTGCGAGGCACGTCGCGGCATCTATTGGCAATGTCGTGAAAGTGATCATTACCGTCGGGTGGTCGATTTGTGATACTGCGTATACGGAGGTTTACTGCATCGGTCGGTCGATTGGTCGGGCCGTGTAAACTTGTGAAGATTAATCTTCTGCCTGTCGGGTGGTCGATTTGTGACAATCCCCTATCCAGAGCATCGGTTGGTCGATCTGTCGGGCCGTGTACTTGAATTATTATGTTCGACCTGTCGGGTGATATATTTGTGTTTCTTATAAGATAGGGAAACACAGAAATGTGCGTCGCCGAGTTGATTGGTGGGGCGGTGGGTTGGTTGATTTTTAAATGGTATAAGTATGACACGAAACGTATTATATTGTCAAAACTATTATTTATTTCCTCCCAACATATATAGTTACACCTCCATGATGTACCACGTCACACATGCTCAATACAAACATTATAATATGAGGCTAAATTTAACATCGTCCTACTACATTCATCATCATCATCACACAGCTAAACACGTACATAGTGAATGTAAGATGATAAAATGACATAGGTATCGTCTGATACGGGTAGTTGTAAAACAAGAAACACAGAAACGAAACAGAAACACAGAAACACAGAAACGAAACGCAGAAACCAGTCTTGTGGCGAATTCTGGTCTGCAGACTCCATCTTGTTGCCATGGTTGTGGCCGCGAACGCGGGTGTAACTGAAACTGGTATTCAGTCGGAATGGAAGGAGGAATGCTCATTTCCCAATACCCCTTTTAGCCTCATCAATGTGTGCGCAGATTGGCAGCATCCGGCCTTGATCGTGCCCCTGACCAAAAACGGCCCCAGGCAGCAGCTGGGCAGACAAGATTGAGTTACTCCAAGTCCAAGTCTAGTGCCCGCCCGCCCCCCCCCCCACTTTACTCTATTCTAGTCGCCAAAATTGGTCTCTCACGTCTCACATAACGTCGAAATGATTCACCCATGTACTGGTACCGTACCATGCATTTAGTGCTGCATCAAACGGGATTTGTAGGATGATCCTGGTACTTCATGTAAATTGAACACTACAAGGCAAGATGTTGCACTGCACCTTCATTTAAAATAACATGCTGTAGGAATCGAATCGAACCTACCAAAGTACCACACCACCACCTCAAAAGACTTCGCCCATATCGTGCCGCCCCCTCCCCCCCCCCCAAGTTGCTCCATGTATCCCCTCAACAACTCTATTGCATTCCGGCTGGCCGCAACCCACCAACCTCAGATTGGGCAAGGAAAGTATCGGCGTGCCGCTTGATTCCAACTTTTATGAAAACCCGTTTGATTTTCGTTTCTGCGTTTCTGTGTTTCTGTTTCGTTTCTGTGTTTCTTGTTTTACAGCTACCCGTCTGATACGGCCTATCGTTATCAGTCCGTATCTGATGCACTGGCGGTTGCTGCTCCACTTGTACTTGGTCCGGCTGATGGCTGCATGGTTGCCCCAGACGATTGGGTGTCTTGAGAGGACTGCGTTGGAGTGTCGAGGATGGTGTCCAACATATCGGCATGCGGGTGATGCTCCATGCAAATGGCTGACAGTCTGGGTGTCATCTTTACGGTGTCATTGAAAGCTCCAGTGTATGCATCCATCGTGACCCCCCCCCCCTTGAGATATAATAGTCGACCTGTCCGTAAGAGAACCAGGCCAGGGCTTGAAGATCACCGTCGTCTTCCACCTGTCCTCCGTGGTCAAATAGGTGAAGACACCGTATTTTGACATCTTGTCTATCTCATCTGGAAATAATGTTATAGTATTGTAGGTTTAGAACAAAATGATATTATAAAAGTTTTATATCACCGTAAGCATTCGTTATGACAAGGTCCATTAGGGGAGGTTTTATTCCCAATGACTTAACACATCGAGAATGAGGGGTATAGGGTATAGATTATTATATGGCTACATAGCCTTTTTCGACAAGATCTATGAGTTATATCGAATGGGTTTAAACATACTGCCTATATACATGGATGGATAAAAGAGCAATATACAGTACCTTTTAGGTGAACAATCTGTGAGCCGTGTACACATTTTTGCACCTCTGTTGTTGTTGTCAAGGGTCCTGTTTTGATGTAATACTCGGAACCACTTTATCATTCCAAATTCCATCATCTAAAAAATAAGTACAACGGTGTCTGAGTACATCTTAAGTCCACTACACACCAAAACCAGCGTTGAACGCAGAGGAAAACGAAGCGGTTTCCGCCCACATAGAAGGACCAAATCTCACGCGTGAAACGATGCGGGAGGCGCATTTGAAAGGCAAATAAAGCCATTATTTTCACACGTTCTAATTCATTTACCTGTTATTTTTTTACATCTCATCATTAAAATCGGTTATTTTGTGATGGCTTCCCCTTATCGTACAAGTACCAGGGCATATCTCTTTGCTCTTGCTTTCGGCATGGTCCAGCCGGAGTTAAAGTAGTTGAAATATACCCAGTACCACTGCCAGTAAAACGATCGCACCCTCGAGTCACCTTGTCTGCTGACTGGGCGGGTGCAATAGGAACAACCGTCGCGGCGAGCGCATCGAATTAAAGTACAGGAGTCATTTCGGGTAAAATTTTGCCGATTGGCTTTGATGTGGCATATTTATTCAACGTCTATGGAAGTTATTTTCGCGGCGGTGAACGCGCGTCGTTTTTCGCCGTCGCGGCACGGTTTTGGTGTGAACAGGCCTTTATTCATAGTCACTGCACCTCGGAGTCGGAGAGGTGACGGTAGAGTTTTCACTGAAAAATTCTGGAGGACCCCAAACATTAGTGCGTTTACAATTTTGTGTAACATGAATTTCATTCAAGCGTTTGCAATACGCAGCAACCCCCCCCCCCCCCACGCCCCAAACATTCGAAAGATATATTGGGTGGCGATCGTGTAGCTTTCTACGATGTTCAAGGATATGGATTTAACCAATGACCAACCTATCGTACAACTTTGGACCATTTTCACCCAATTTTACGGTAACGAACCAAAATTTCGTATCTCTGGAATCAACAAATTAGAAAAAAAGACACATGAATCGGCGTTAGGGATTGGTCAGGTAGCAGGCCACTGAAAATTAGGTTAAAAAAAGAGGGGCCCATCTTTCGTGAGGACTCAAGGATAACTAAGCTGAAAAACTGCCCTTTCTAATTCAAATGTCATAAGCATACAAGTATAAAAAGAGGGGATTCTTTTTGCCTTCGATTTTTTAAAATTTTTTTTGATAGGATCATGTATCAGATTACTCACACAAACAACAACATCTGCAATTAGTAGTGTTTTATCGAGGATCAGAAAGGGGCAGGGTTTTTGTGAAGATTTATTGAAAATGGCAGGGTACTAAAAAATGAGCATTCAGAGTTATGAAGTACTCATGCAATACCAGAAGCCTGCAGAAGCCTTTAAGACCTCACGAAGCTGACCAGGCATGCCAGATGAATGTGCACATTCATTTCATTACTCATTCTAAATATAACTGTTAAACTTAATCAGATATAGAAGGTGGAAGCGCAGAAAATGGCAGGGTACTAAAAAAAGAGCATTCAGAATTATGAAATATCAATGCACTACCAGAAGCCTACAGAAGCCTTAAGTGTCAGTCCATGATACCACCATGCAGAGGGTGGCAAGGTGGGGGTCAACCGTTTTTAACGAGATTAGGTATGCAAGATCCTTCCACTAAGACATCATTACACAGCAATTCATGACTCTCAAAAATCACTAGCAACCGAGTTAGGGGCAGGCCTAGTTAGGGGGCTTGTTTTAGCTTTTTTCCCCCTATTTTTTGTGTATTTTTGGGTCAATGTTGGGCACTCCTGCAGAGACTAAAAAAGTAGCTGGATTTTCCCCCTTTGTATGATGGAAGTATTTGATGAGATCTTCCATTCTGCAACAGGTCATTGAGTAACACTTCATACTTTGGTCGTGCTAGGCCTAGTAATAATGCATACCTAGGGGCAGTGCTTAGGAAGATCTCTCTATCGACGCTCATATCTCCAACACTGCAGGTCTTTGAATGCTGTGGCTTGCACATGATAAAGGCAATGATACCTACTTTCAAAATCAGAAATAAAATTTCCGGCCGCTTTAACTGTTTTCCCAGGATAAACCAAGGAAAAAGTGCTATTTTCCACCAAAATGACACTCATTGGCTAGTGCTGCCACCTTGTGTACACTTGATGAATTATAAAATAAATGCATAATGAACACATAATTTATGCTTGGTGCTGGCCATGAGGATTAGTAGTTACTGTCAACAACCATGATCACCCCCCCCCATGCCTAGGCCTACTAACCTACTTTAAGTAGGCCTACCGGTAAATAACTCCACTTGCATTTTTCCCCCAAAAAAAGAACAAGCTCATCACTACAAATTTGCCCTTGATGAAAGCCCTTTGGGGAATTGGGCCCCATAGGTCCTGAAATGCTGATTTGAATTTCAAATAACATTTCGGCCTTGGCCTACCTGATGGCAACGTAATTGAATAAGCTACATGTAGCCTTCTTACAGTCCGAAAACCTAAAGAAACCCCCCTGTTGGTGAGGATGCTAATGTTGACCCATTCATTAGCCTGTGTCATGCTGCCAGAGCATGTTGTAAGGGTTGGACCCCCCCCCCCCCCCCCATGGCTAAGGCACCTGAAGGGCATGTGGTATGACCTACTAATACATCTTTATCAACCCATGCAGGGATCATCCTATTCCTAAGAACCTTGCAGAAGTGCTCATTTCACATACTAGTAACACCTTCCATTGCTAAGGAGCCAATTGACCAAAGGTGCAGTTCCTACTGTAATTACTGTTTGATGAGGACAACCCTGCAGTTGGCTGCACCGTCAGAGTACTGCTATTGGAAGTTTTTAGCTCCTTGGTTGGCGGTGAAATGTTCTCCTGGAATTGTACATATACATGTACTGGAATGGAGAAGTTTTTCTTGAACTGAGTTACGGTACTGTCCAGTCCCTTAGGAGAGATCACAACTTTCCACATGCTACACTTGTACCTGTCTGCAGAGGACAGTGCAGCCACCTAAGAAGCAGGGACACTTTTTTTTTACAAATGGGTGATTTATTTACAATCTAATATAATGATACATAGAAAATAGGCTATTTTGCAGACAATAGCCAAACCACTACTAACCACTACTAGGGAGGGACCAATACTAGTAACACCTCATTTACGGTACTACATGTCAGGCCCAAGTGCAGGATAGTATCAGGAGAGAGTCCCACTTTCCAGTAGCAGGCTTGGTTGTTCAAAACTGACATTAGCGCTACTAAGTATACTGACATTAAAAATCTATCTTGGCATTTACAATTGTTTACTGAAAGCCAAAGTTCAAATTTATCCCAAGATATCGCTATAAAATCATTTTTTAACCAAGCCCCGCATTTTACCTGATGAACCATCCGCTAGATATACTAGAACATCAAATCTGGATGTCCTTCATATTGCAGGTTATGTTAGTCAAGGGAGACAAAAACACAGCATGTAACAGTTTTAGGAAATTCACCATGTATTTATTTTAGAAAAAGAGAGATGTATTGTAGAATGCGAACAATGCATTTGCAATCAATGGCGTGGAAAATCTCAGGTCAAGCCTGATGAATGTACATCCAATAAAGTCGTACCCTTTCATTCTAAATCAAGAATTCTTGATGTGTAGCTGACAACTTTCACTGGGCTAATTCTGCCCAGTCATGACTCAAAGACCAACATTTCAGAAAATCTGTCTCCACCCTCTTATCATTTCTCTCTCCCAGCTCAAGAGTGCTTGACCAGCAGTCCTTATGATACTGTTGCAACAACATTACCCATCAAATTTGCCCTTCTGTCCCGTCTGCTAGGTTTTCTAAGGCGTCGGCTGGTTGAACAGAGGAAGAGGCAACAGCGGACTGAAAAAAGATATTGATGGAGAATCAGGTTTGGCTTAGAATCCCTCATTGCCAAGGAGATGGGAGCCAGAATGGCATCAAGGTTTTCAGCTTAGTCCCTCCTCTCTCATCAGTGACCTTCTTACATGTAAGTCAGTCGCTGCAGGCAGAATTAACCGATATTCACTTTGGCTTGCCCCGAATCTTTCCCCTTTTTTTCATTCAACTCACCTCTGTAGCCATGTGTGCTGGTTCTACTTCTGGTTCTACATTTGCCACAGATACTCGATGTTTAGCCTCACATCCTTTACACAGAGCTGAAAAGGCACCAGATTATGGGGTAATGATAATATGATGTGCAATATAATAGTGTGAGGACATGATGATGATGATAGACTTGTTTTGATAATGCGACCGGCCATGCTGATTTTGTACGGCAGTGAAGCATCACCTCCAGTGGCAATGGCAGGGAATCATAACTGGGACTTCCTGATCATCAAGCCAAGGCTCCAATCAACTTCCTAGGAAGAACACAAGTGAAGTGGTAAATCGTTATCACTCAGTTGGTTTTGCACCAAAGTTAGGTTTAGTCAGAGTGGGTATCATTACAGGCCTACTGCTTCTTTTCTACTTCAGTGATTTTGAGACTGATCCCTTACCTGAGCCAACTGGGACAAAAACTCCCCACTTGATGTATATTTCCCCGAGACATCACTCGATGAACTGAACCACCATCTTTTCTGGGCTTCCGACTTGTTTTAAAGGGTTGATGAAGTGGGTGCTGGCATCTCCTTTGCTGATTCCATGATAATAAACTCAACTTGTATCGGTGGTTCGGGCATATTGTGGTGTCCAGAACTGGAGAACTCATATCAAACACGCCAGCACGAAGTGCTATGAGCTCCCATTCACTTTGGACTTGACTGGCTTTCCTGGAGGACATCCAACGCATCAAATGGGAGTGCACGTCCTTCTTACATTGTTTCAAGGGGATCACACTCTTGTCATTGGGGTATGAAGCGTCAGTACCACACTCGATATCTCTCCTTGGATATGACAGCAAATCCACATTTCAACTGTGATTTTTCAGGTTCCATTTTCAATAGACTATCACACAATGTACACGTGCATGTAGACAATGCATTGTAACTGTAACTGCTGTTGTTGTTGTCGTTGCTGGTGTTCGTTTCCGCCTAGACCGCTAAGCCTCCACAGGGGTAATAAAGGCCTCTAGGTTGTTTGAGGGAGTGTGTGGGAGGGGCAAGGGAGAGGGGGGTTCACTAACATCTAAAAATGTAATTTTATTTCGAAAGCATGTGTATTTCGTCAGTTATCTGAGGGAATGGGCAAAAAATGGGCACCAGTGAGAAGAACGCGACTCGACCCCCTCACCGGAAAACCGTAAGGGCGGCCGGATTTTTTTCTTTTGCAAATTAAAAAACAGCATTCTGACTTCCTTACCTGGAAGTGGCATCACCTAAAAAACTGCAGTGTTGGAGCTAAAGGAGAGTTAACATTGCCTTTTTACTGAAATTTGAGATTGCATTGTTTTTGGGACGTACTGTACCTGTCATTAAAATGTACCTGGGGCAAAACAAAAGGCATAAAAAGGTAGCTCAGATCATGTACTTTCAATTTCAATAGGCGGTGTTTAGTGATAATTCTGTTTGATGGACGAAAATTGACAAAAGACTTAGCCTATTTTGAGGGATAATGCATGTTTTTTTAAAAAGAAAATGAGTAGGAAATGGTTAACAGCCGTACCCCAAAACTGTGGGGTTATTTTCGAAACCAATCCACCAGCAGAAAGTGTATATTGCGATGATAGGAACTAGGTTATGCTTTAGGCCCTTTTGACCAAAGACCTTACAGGTCTTTTGCCCCAAATAAGCCTACAACCCCAAAGAACCAATCCACCACAATACACACTTTCTATCATTCATGAGATTCCCAGTGAAGCGTTGCAATGAAATGGTGAGGGAATATACTGTAGAAATCTGTCAGCTTTAACAAAATATCGATCGTATTACGGGGAAAACACTACCTCGTAAACCAGCCAATACGAGGAAAATCCAATTAAGTCATTTCGCAGTAAGTGATTCTCTTAGAAGAGAATCCAATCAATCTGACCTAGATATTCTCTTAGAAGATAATCCAATGACCTAGTTATTCTCTTCTAAGAGAATCTTATTGATTACTACGTTTGCGAAATGAGTGATCTTCAAAGTCCACATAATTTTACTAGTAAATAAATAGAAAATGGCAACAGGATATTTATTAAATACCGAAAGGGCACATAAGATTCCACTTGGTTTAAAAGCTGAGAGGCAGCATCATATCATTACTCATAACCCCTCATCTGCTAACCCCAAAGAAACTTTGTATGTTAGAATACCGGCATTGCGAGAGAATACATTCTTTGTAATGAACCCTTGAAGTTCGCACATCTTGACAGTCCCAGCGTATTCCAATAAATGCTGTAGGCCTACACGACAGCTGTTACAGTGATTAATCATTGTTGCTTGAATCTATTGAAAATATTGTTGACAGAGTCTGCATGTACATGGTAACATATGTTACGAAACAATACTCACGTCCCAAAGTATTACAAAGGTCTATTGTTCGTTAATGCGTTTATCCGACAGAATTTAGAGAAATTATTTTAACGACGCAAAAATAATTTTCAGCGCTGAAAATATTTTCGAAAATTCTGTCGGATAAACGCATTAAGACACAATAGGCCTTTTCATGTCTTTGACAAGCAAAAATAATTAATGACTGCAACATCTGATATGGCCATTGTAATTTGCAAGCACAAATAATTAATGACTGCAACATCTGATATGACCATTGTACAACTGAATATCACTATGGTTTAAAGGCAAATGTTATTCTGTCCATGGAGACATGATGTTAACGTCACACTTTCTCCATCTGGTGAGATTATTCCATTAAAATAAATGGCCTTTTTACTGTCTTCATTATCCAAAACTGAAGTTAAAACCAAACATAATTATTCATCAGCTTCTGGAGTAATAAAGTATTATCCAATAGCAAATCAACATAAAAGTAAATTCACCTATGACTTCTTTAATTTAGAAGTAACTGTTAATACTAATAACTTCTTCCGCCTACAAGAAACTAAGATAACACCTGGGTTTTTGAGCCTGAAAAATAAGAAAGACTGTCTGCGACTGGAAAAGAATCCATTATCGTTTTACCAGAACCAATTTAACATGGCTGTTTGGTTTGCTACAACAGGTTGTGGTATTTCAATAGACGATCACTTGAATCACAGTGACCCATTGATAAGGTCAATTTACAGGTTTCATGTTTACTATCAAATATTGAAGATCATGAAGAATCTAGAGATACCAATTCCAGGTGAAAGTGATTTTAATGAGACAAACAATAACATTAACCGTAGGAAACTAGGAGGGTTATTGAGTGAATTTGGTTTAAAAGACGAATATGATTTCTCGGTGTTTGAAAATAACGGTGGTTGGAGGTCATGGAGTGTACCGGATTACAACCCGAACATAACTGATCCCCGATATTACATCAATGATTCTAAAATCAATTTCTTCCTCATGCAAGTTCATGAAAATAGAATGCCACCGATGTTCAGTAAAGACTGGGATGCTGGAATGGCTAATTTCAAATATCCAGATACCGTCATTAAGTATCATGTGAAACAACACAAGAATGTATTTGATGTAATTACACAAAATGAATGTCAAACCTATCAACAATTCATGATATTTAAATCAAATGGTTTCTCTAATCCTGGAATAGAGAGGTTGAATGACACAATAAGAACATATGTTTACTGTATTCTGGGTGCTCAGGCGTTGACCAGAACACCAATAATTGGAGTACCGGGTACAGAATTGGATGCTCAGAAGGAATTTAACAAACTATTAAAGGACTCGATTAATCAACATCCTGATATTCCCACTTCAATTCAAAGATATCAAAAAGCAGTGAGTGACACTCATACAAGACTAGATTATGTAATAGCACCAGGATTGTATGTAATAGGATCAAATATGGTACTCGTTATTGGTAAGCTGGATAACTACAATAATAACATTTTAATAGCACCAAAAAATGCTAAACCCGGTAAGAATGACATTAACCACAAAAAGACCTTACCACCACCACTGATGGAAGGAAATAGTTCTAAGAAAATAAGAGTTAAGAGTAGCGTTGGTACTGTCAAGACGGACTTCGTCCTGAGAGCAAAGCTCGAGACCAGTCATAAACCAAAGAGTAATGTTGATACACCAAAAACAACTGAAACCTCAATGAATATTCCTACTACTACTAAACTTGACACCAAAGTTGAGAAGGAGGATGATACTCATGAAACAATTAAATTCATGCTTTACTCAGTTGTTGGTACATTGATTGTTTTTATGGTTAGATAAATAAGTAATTATGGCTGAAGGAGGTGAAAATTATGAAATGGATGATTACGATTCACAATTATCATCATCATCATCAGGATCTGATGAAATGATTCTTGATTGGAGAAAGTATAACCTTTATCCAGATTATCGCACAAGATACGACATTATGGCTGAAGGAGGTGAATATATCCAAATGGATGAGATAGATCCTAATACAAGTGAAACCAATAGAACTTTTCAAGATGACGGCACAACATACAACACAGGAGGTGGAAATCTTACTACTGAAACTTCATTCAGTACACCGGAAAGAGTAAGAGGTATTGTCCCTGAATTGATGGAAAAGGAGTTAAGTTACGATACAATAGAGGATAAACTTGATACAGCATTGGGAGGATCAAACTGGAATTATGACAAGAAAAAATTGAGTAATCTTTCACCACACATTAGTTACAATGGAAACAAACTTTATTACAATCCGAGAAATTCTGAATTTGATTTGATAAAAGATAAACTAGAAAACAAAAATTTATTTGAATATCCTGATAAAAATGGAGAAAAGATAAAGTTTATTCCTTTAACTAAGGATAATGGAAGCTTCTATGCTGAAGGCACATTAAAGACTAAGTTTGGTACTAGATTTTTTGACATGATTAGAGGTATGATTGCACCTGACCCACCAGTAAGGGAACCTACATTAGTAACATCTGAAACACAGGCAGTAATTAATGAGGTAAACAGTTCAAACAAACCAATAGATAAACTGATAGATTCTAATGATGATGAACTTAAATCACTGGGTTTTACTGAATATGCCTTGAGAGAACTTAGAGGGTTAAAACAGGCTGGTGATAAACTAGCTGCAGTAAAGAGGGATAAGGACATGCAAATACAAGAACTAGAAAATCAACTTCATAATTTAACAAGAGACTATGTAAAGTCTGTAGAAGAAGATGCTAAAGATAAAGGAGAGTTGAAAAAGCAAATAGATGAACTAAATGACAGATTGCATGAGGAACAGTCAAAGGTATGGAGGTTAGACAATGACAGGGAGTCACAAACTAGAAGAATTAAACGTTTAATTGTTGATGTTCTAAAGAAACCAGATTCAACTATTCCTCTGAAGGACAGAATAAAGTTACTTTTTAAGACGTATGGTGTAACTATTAGCGCCATAATAACAGCTGTTGTAATGACATTTACAACTCTAGGTCTTAGTATCAGTAGTGCTTTAAGTGGTGCCACTAAATCTGTAAAACCAACTCCAGGACCAGGACCATCTCCAGGACCAGACCCAACTCCAGGACCTACACCAGAACCTGGACCAAAACCATCAATACCAGATAAAGTAAAAGAAGGTCTCAAGAAGTTTGCTGAATGGCTAAAAGAACTAGCCAAGAAATCAGCTGCGGCTTTACCGGGAATCATCGGTTCTATCGTATCATTTCTCCTGAAAACAATTGGTGCAGTTGTTGGCTTTCTAGCTGAACATCTGATCATAGCAGTTATTGCTATTGTGAGCTCCATAATTTATGGTTTAATTGGGGGTGTTAAAGCCTTAAAATCACGTAAAACAGTAAAATCACGTAAAAGGTCTTAGGTGACCTTCTATCAAAACAATGTTTAAAAAATAATTATTATGTAAATATGAATAAATACATCTCATTAAAAGACTATTATTCTAGTGAGTCGGACTTCGTCCTGAGAGCAGAGCTCGAGTGGAACAATGAGAATCTTAAAGGATACATTCGTCCTAGGGTCATGGATAGAAATTTTAGTGAAGAAAATGTCAGCAAGAATTATGACAGTGGGAAATTTGATAAGCCTACTGAGACAATCAAAGTAGTCCTGCCAAGAATGAAAGAATATGACGTCAGTACCAACACTAATGCTCAATTCTGCCGTAATTGTAAAAGGTGGACACTTTTTGAGTATCAAAAAAACTTGAATTCAGCAAGGTACGCAGCTAAAACTGTGAAGTATCAATTCTGCACCAATTGCAATTCGACTACTTACGACGATGATTTTAAAACTCTTGAGATCAATATTGACAACAAGACACGTTACTTTGACAGTATTCTAAGGAAACTTGGATGGAGTCGGCTGTCCGAATCGGCAGTTAAGTATTTAAAGGACTTTGTGGAAGGGTATTTACAGTGCTACTTTTCAAGTCACAGAAAATGTCTTAGTAAGCAGAGATATGAAAGTACTCTTCAGTCAGCCCTAAAAATGGGTATTAACACTCTCCCCTCTAAGTTATGTAACCAAGGGTTACATGGTGAAGCCATGCTTTTTAAATTTCACTGTGGGGAATATGATTGGTTTCTTGCCATTGAATTTATTAACAGGGCAATTGGTAAACCGCAATTAACCGATGAGAATATCACTGACCTTAGACTAGTGTACTATGCTTTCCTTAGATTTCTGCATTACTGTGGTGTCAAGGTCACCATTAACTACAAGGTATTTTTACACCAAGCCTTTAAAACGCTGAAAATTGATTATGTAATATTTACACCTTTTTTAACCAACAAGGAGCGAGTAAATGATTTGGAGAGATTATGGTATGATTTCACTCAAAGTATTTTCTTCCAGAATTACAAGGTTGAGAAGGAATATGACCAGGATATTGACAAGCAGTTTGACGTTTTACTGAGTGCCAGTGCAGGTCGAGACATTCACTGCATCAGTAATATTAAGTTTACACCAGCCGGACTTCGTCCTGAGAGCACAGCTCGAGCCGGACTTCGTCCTGAGAGCATAGCTCGAGCTAGTGTTAAGATGCAATAAAGTTGTGAAAACAGCATTTTGCACTTAACAGTCATTTTTCCATAATTTTAAATGAATAATCAGCAAATGAATAGTCAGACATCTGCAGTGATTGAACAACAGATGAAACAGATTGGTGTTATGAGTCCTGAGAGCTTAGCTCGAGTTGGGGCTTCTAACCAACAGAACACTGGTAGTTACCAACAAAACAGAACTAACTTTCAACAGAACTGCTCTACAAATCAACAAGTTTCAAACAAGCAGTTGAATAGTTCAAATTTTGTTAATCCTAGTCAAGGAATAGTTAATCCCAGTCAAGGAATAGTCAATTCTAGTTGCCAACTAGGCTCAACTCGAGCTACGCTCTCAGGACAAAGTCCGACTAGCAATCAACAAAATTTGAACTATTTGACTGATAGTGGCCTTAAAGCCAAACAAGACTTAGAGATTCTAGTTGCAACTGGTAAAAGCAAGGATTTCCTTAATAAACAAATAACTTTTAATGACTTAGATAATATGACTGAAAAAGAAATCTTAAAACACCATAGAATGTATGAAACAAAGATGGCTGCCAGACTTAATGATTCTTTGGGTAAGACAGTAATTACAGCTTACACTAAATTATCAAGGTGGTTATTACCAATAGATGATGAAGATAATCTTTACCATGATCTTAGAAATGATTATTTGATAACTAACGAGTTGGATAAATGGCTTGGATGGTTGAGTTTGAGAATGGGACCATTAACTGCACTTGCCTCAACAACACTTATTACTTTAGGTCATTGTCATGAGGAATCATCTATGAATACATCGAGTATGACTGCATCAAATATGAATACACCAAATATGACTGTCTCTGAATGTGACAAATCAATAGATGAAAGTCTAGATATCACAGGTAGTGATGATAAAGAAGACTAAATTAACCTGGTTATGAGAACATAGTTCGAATTAAATTCGGCCAAGATAAATGGAACTTGAAACTGTAACTGATACTACTCGAGCTATGCTCTCAGGACAAAGTCCGACTAAAGTTTCAGTGTCTAAGAAACCTCGATCAGAGAAACAATTAGCATGGTCTAGAGAACTGGGTAGAAGATCTAAGGAATTTAAGAGGATAAAAAAGGATAAGACGACATTTAAAGTACAGGACTCCTCACCAAAAAACAGAGTTGTGGAAAAGGAGGAAGAAGAAGTAGAGGAAGAAGAACCACAATCTCAAAATACTGATGTATCACTGCGTGAATCTAGTAGTAATACTTATGTCTATGTACTAGGTTTAGGTGCAATTATTTTAGCATCATTTATCATGTTTAAGAAACTTCCTAAAAAAGTAAGTAAAGAGCAGCGATCAGGCTTGAATCGAGCTATGCTCTCAGGACAAAGTCCGAATGAAGCAGTCATGAAGGGATCAATTAACCCTCTTGTTAAACCTGTAGTTAAAGAGAAGAAATGTACTATTCCTTTAATGGAATGATCTCATCAGGTGGTCCGACTTCGTCTTGAGAGCTCTGCTCGAGTCGAGCTTTGCTCTCTGGACCTTGTCTCAGTCAGACTTCGTCTTGAGAGCAAAGCTCGATTCTTAACTCTAAAGAAACCTCTGTTCCTCTGAAATTAACTAGCTTACCATTCTCATCAGTGATTTCGAATTTTATGTGATTAGTACACTTATTTATCGTTTTCTTACAATTCGGTTCGTATCGCTGCATTTTTATTTGGTCACCATCTTCTACAGGTATGATGCAGAAAATGTTAGATGGTTTATTGTTGTAGAGGGTATTAGCTTTGTCAACCAAATTAGCTTGCAGGAATAGATATTTCCTGTAAAAATTGAGTGGTCTTGTGGAGTAGTATTTTCCTTTCTTGGTGAATTTAGTTTGCTTAAAGCCAAACCACTCATTCACCACTGTGAGCTGTTTTTCTATCACCTCTCTTATGGTTTTGCTTATTTGAAAACCTTCTGTGTTTCTCTCAATCTTGATTTTTTCATTTTTATCTAACTTGTCTACTTTCAGAGGGTACTCTTTATCCTCTGTAAGTTCAAGGGTTATGTAATTATTGTTATCACAGTAAATTTTCACATGGCTTATTCCAATTTCTTTTATGTATTTTTGCCATACCTCACAAAACTCACTTAAACTAAAATGTCGAGAGTATGGAAATGTGTATTGAGTAATGGTGTCTTTAGTTGTGGTAGAATCATTTTCCAAATGCCGTTCGCAAATTTTCATGACTTCCTTTTCAAGTGTATCTGTTTCAAGTCCAGGAGCAAATAATGTCCTACACCATAATCTTTTATCTAAGGGCTCATGTTTTGTAATTCTGGTTATTTCGACTAGAAATGAGAAAATCCTTACTCCCTCTGGTAGAAAATCACCTGTCCACCATGAATTGTAAAAGGTTATCGATTTCAAAGTAATGGATTTTATGTCTAATTGGTCTGTTAAGTAGTACTCAAATTTGGCTTCATTACATTCTTGTTCATTGATTATGAAGTCCATTTCTATTTAATTCAAGATATTTATTGAATTTAATAAATTTTAATCTAATAAATAGAATGACTGATAAGAATCAGAAAATACTTTGCACTACATGTGACAAGTACATATCCTACAATAATATGGCTATTCACAGGAGAACCAAAGGTCACTTAAGTAAATTAAATCCGGATTATGTCCCTATTGCTCAACCCCGAGCCCAATCACTGATCCCTAAAACTATGGATAAGAAACTTGCATTTGAGGAAAATGAGCTAGATGGCATAAAGAAAGTGAGTGGAATAGAAATAGTAAAACAATTTGGCAAGCCTGTAGTCACCATTAGTTTGAAGATTGACAGAGAAGCTAAACAAGTGTATGAATACAGAGATAAATTAGAGGAGGTATTATTTCAACTCAATGATTACCATCACAAAATTAGCATATCAGTATTTGCTCAGTTTGATCGTCAGGGTGAAAGTGTAACACACCCCATACAGTCTCCAATGGAAAGCATAATTTCAAGGAACCAGGCAATTTATGCCATAACCAACCAGTTAAACTACATTAAGACACAGATTGAGGAAAGGTACTTTCAAGGTTCTGGACTTACTTTAAATAAAATAGAGTCTTGTAACATGACCATCTGTTCTTACAAGAGGTGTAAAGGTGGTCATTACACTAAATTACCATTTAAAACAAAAGCAGTAATAAATGTGGAATCAAATGACAATAAATGTTTTCTCTGGTCTTTATTGGCCGCTAAATATCTGAAAGAAAATCCAGAGACGGACTTTGTCCTGAGAGCAGAGCTCGAGAGTACATTCAATATCACTACCGATATGCTAGAAATGACTTCGTCACGAGAACAGAGTTCGAAAACTACTGATATCAAAATCAAATCATTTCCTGTATGTATTCAAAAGGATATCCCTAAGATAGAGAGTGATAATAATCTCAAAATTAATGTGTTCAAGTTAGAGAACGAATCGGCTAAGAGCACATGTGAGGCAAAACTAGAACCTCTCTACCTGTCCAAGAATTATGATGATGATGATGTCATCGATCTGTTGTATTTCAAGGACCATTTCATGTACATAAGAGACATCAATCTTTTCTTCAGGACACTAGCTCATAGAGTGTATCTTTGCAGGAGATGCATGAATTACTTTTACAGGAAGTCAACACTAGATAAACATAAAAAGAAATGTGGAGAACACGATTACTGTAAGATTACTTTGCCTCCACCTAACAGTAAATGGTCACAAATTAAATTTGAAAAACACTCATTCAAAAATAGAGTTCCGTTTGTGATCTATGCTGATTTCGAAGCGATAAGCGAACCTTGTTCTTCTGCCGAAGGCAACATACCAGTAGTATCAGTAGAGCCACCTATGATGAAAGAACCGAGTTCAAAGAAACTTTTTAAACAAAATGCATCAGCTGTTGGTGTTTATGTTCACTCAGACTACACACACCTTTACAGTAGCCAGTATGTGTCTCACAGGGGTGCTGATGTTGTAGATGTGTTCTGTAATTGGCTAATCAGGATGGAAGAACAATTCTCTAATTTATTGAACTGTAACTTTCCTCTAACAATGACAGATGAAGACTGGCATAAATATCAATTAGAAACACATTGTTACTATTGTAATCAACCTTTGGGATATGACAAGGTCAAGGATCATGATCACTACTGTGGTAGATATCGAGGTGCTGCTCACAACTCGTGTAATTTGAATGAAAAGAAAGCTATGTTTGTTCCAGTGTTTTTTCACAATCTCAGTAATTACGATTCTCACTTATTTATTAAAGAATTAATGAATAAGCTACCGAAGTACAAGAAACTGAAAATACTTGCCAAAACATCAGAGGAATACATCTCATTTCAGTTCGGTTGTTTCAGGTTTTTGGACTCGTACAGATTCCTGCAGTCCAGTTTAGACAACATAACCAAATCAATGTTGGATGATGATTTTAAAATTACCAGACAGCTGTTCCCAAATACCACTGACTTTAAGCTATTGAGGAAGAAGGGTTCAGTACCTTACTCTTTTTACACATCACATGAAAGCTACAATGTTACTTACCTAGAAAAGTCTATGTTTTTTGACGAATTGAAAAATGAAATGGCACCTGATTCTGCCTATGATGAGGCTAAGGTAATATGGGATCATTTCAAGATCAGGAATCACGGTGAGTTCATTGACCTCTACCTCAAAACTGATGTGATCCTTTTAGCTGATTTATTTGAGAAATTCAGGGATGTCAATTTGAACTACTTTCAGATAGATCCCTGTCACTGTTACTCGGCACCAGGCCTAACCTGGCAAGCTGGTTTGAAGTACACAGGAATAAACCTAGAACTACTGACTGATACCAACATCTTACTTACTTTTGAGAAAGCAATACGAGGTGGAATTTCGGGTGTTATGGGAACAAGACATGTAAAGGCAGATGAACACCACAAACTACTCTACATAGACGCAAATAATCTCTACGGCTGGTCCATGATGGAACCTCAACCCTATGGTAGTTTTGAAATGATAGATATTGATCCACTCGAGCTATGCTCTCAGGACAAAGTCCGACTTAACATGAATGTTATCAGTAAAGAGCAGATTATGGCAATTCCAAGTGATAGTGAAGTAGGCTACTTCTTAGAGGTTGATTTGGAGTATCCAGGAAATATTAAATTTAAGTCAAGGAACTTTCCATTCTGTCCCGAATCTCTCTTTATTGAAGATGATGAATTAAGTCCTTACCAGAGAGAGTTACTGGGCGATGATAAAAGATCAAATGTAGAGAAACTAATACTAACACAAAAGGATAAAACTAATTACATAGTGCATTACAGAATGCTACAATTTTACCTAAAGCACGGAATGGTACTTAAGAGGGTTCATTCAGTGATAAGCTTTAAACAATCAAAGTGGTTAGCACCATACATTGATTTTAACACTAAAAGACGTATGGATTCTAAGACTGATTTTGAGAAAGACTATTTTAAACTGATGAACAATGCGTTCTATGGAAAAACTTGTGAGAATGTAAGGAACAGGGTTGAAATTGAATTTGTATCGGACGGGGAGAGAGCCAGGAATGTAATGGCCAATCCCAGGTTTTCATCGATATGCGTATTTGACGAACATAATGCTGCTATTAGCATGAGGAAAACATCAATGAAATTCAACAAACCAATCTACATAGGAGCTTCAGTACTTGAATTAAATTATTAATGTATGAATTCTATTATGAAGTTCTTCAACCGTACTTTGGTGAGAAAAATATTGAACTGCTGTATCTAGATACAGATTCCTTTGTACTTAACATTAATACTGATGACTTAACTAAAGACTTAAACGAGTTGAGACACTATTTTGACTTCAGTAATTATCCAAAAGATCATCCACTCTATGATACCAGTAAGAAGAAGGTACCTGGCTACTTTAAGGATGAGCTAGGAGGAGTAGAGATGACTGAATTCATTGCCCTGAGAAGTAAGATGTACGCTTACAGGACCAAGACTATGTCTGGAGAGCAAGGCTCGACAAAAGATTACGATTCTAAGAAATTGAAGGGTATTGCCAAGAATGTAGTAAGGAGAAATATCTCATTTGATGACTATGTTGATTGTCTTGAAAAGAGTAGGTCATTTTACCACAAGATGAGACACTTAAGATCAGATAAACACCAAATCTATTTGGAAGAAGTTGACAAAAAAAGCCTCAGTCCTTTTGATGACAAGAGGTTCATACTTGAAGATGGAATAAGCACCTTACCATTTGGAATGTATTATGAAGGCTACATAGATTACAGTGATTCAAACTTCGCTTGAGTCGGACTACGTCCAGAGAACAAAGTTCGATTAAACTAATGAATAGGGTGGGGCTGATGGTAGTGTTACTTGGTGAAATTCATCCCTAACACCGAAGTCATGATAATAGTGATAGTGATACACCACATTAGGATTAGGACGTCGTCCGGGTCCGACTTCGTCTTGAGAGCATAGCTCGAGTCCTGTTTGATTTATTGAACTTTTAGTTTTTCTAGCATCTCTGTCTGTGCTAGTTTTTTTCCTTCTTCTAAAAAAGTCTTCTTTAAAGACTCTACATCAACAGCTGAACTTGCCTCCCTTTGTTTTTTCCTAATGGCATTTTTCATCGAAATGTATTTCTCCTTCTCCTTGAGAATCAAAGTAAACTCATCTGTAGATATGTGAGAATCGGTTAAGGCTTTACTAACCAAATCATTGATTGTGTTCAGTTTTGAAATTGCCAACCTTCTGATATTCTCATGCTTTTCAATTTTCTTAAGAATATTCTTTTTCTCCCAGCCTAAGGCTGATGAAATAATGGCACTACCTATTGTTACGCCACCCAAAGCTAAGCCTATCGGTGCCGTGATGACACCAGCTAGAGCGGAAACACCAACAGATCCGGCTGCTACGCTAGTTAAATTAAGGAAATGGCTAATGCCAGTAATTACGCTAAATGCTTTTTTGTACTTTGAAAATATCTTTCTTCTAAATTCAATCTCGCTTTCTAAGAAACTCTTAACCTCACATATTTGTTGTAGTCTGAAAGCCTGAGGGTTACTTTCTGTATGCTTTTCAGACCTTTCATAGTTCAAATGACTTTCAGAGTTTAAATTACTTAAATCTGGATAAACCTTATTGTCTCCATCCATTTAATTAGTGGGAATAACTAGAATCAGTTGTTCTGTCATTTCTAGTGTTTAGTGTTGATCCTACAGACACTACAGGTTTTTGAAGTACATTAAATTTTAAAGGTTTTTCTGTCCCAACAGGTTTTTCTGTCCCAGCAGGCACAGCAGGTTTTAAAGGTTTTTCGGGACCAGGCTCCAACTTTGACTCTACTTCTGCCTCTAATTCTCTATGAAATCGTTCTAATCTTTCTTTCCAATTACGTGGTCGTTTTGTGTAACCCCAAGTTCTATTCATTTAATTAAGTAAAATAAAATCAATTCACTGCAAAGAGTAAATTTCTTTCAAGTCTATTATTCAACTTAATCATCTCGTTTATGATTTCTGTCTGACTACATATGTTAATGTTCTGGTTCATTCTCATGTTATTATTTAAATTCGATAATCTATCAAGCAGAATCATATTTTCATCACGAAGATAATCCCCGAAATGCTGTGATATCACTATTTTCCAATTTGGTGTTACATCCTGGTCTCGAAAGACAAACCAGTTTTCACTTCTCATTTTTACCATGAAATCCATTGACCTATCCAATTGATCCTTAAATAGTGTGTAGTCTACTTTAGCACTCTTCTGTTTGTTTTGTGTTTTAGACATTGGTCTAATGTTAAACCAAGCAAAGCACAGTTCAGGTTTATCTTTGAATTCCTTGATTGGTAAGACATGATCCAACTCTTCTTCTACTTTTCGAACTCTGTTCTCGGGACTTTGTCCTATTGGAGATAGACTCCTCTGGTACTCTAACCACTGTGAGAAGAAACTGTCTGTACATCCTAGATTGAATGATGAATTACCGGTACACTCTCCCTTAGAAATGCGGTTTAGACCAACCCTAATTTTGTGTCTGTCTCTATTACCATTTTGGTCAAGGTAATCCTTTTTGTAATATGAATTAAAACATGATCTGCAGTTACCTCTATTTCCGTCTTTACCAAATTCACCATCACTTAGTAATTTATTTTCATAACATTTATTACATCCCTTGATTTTACTTGAACCACATTCTTTACAGTAATCAAGTAGTTTATTACGCCTGTTCTTTTCAAAATTAATTTCAGGTTTCTTTTCACAGCACTTAACACAATAAATTGTAGGTCCTGAAATTACTGGTTGTTGCTGATACATAGGTTGCTGCTGAAACATAGGTTGCTGCTGATACATAGGTTGTTGCTGATACACATTGACAGTAGCATTAAATATTGCTCCATCCATTTCTTTCTTTATTTAGTAGGACATTTTTTTTTTAAATTACGTTTTTCGAACTTGTTCTTGTGACTTAAGTCACTTTAGAGACTTTATTTCATTTCAATGATTTGATATCAGAAACTGGTAACCATTCATTGAACTTATCACTGTAACCCTTCCACTTCACTAATCCGTATTTCTTGCCTTTACTGGTCTTGTACCTTAGGATTTTCTCGATCTTGTACTCTAGCTGGTCAGGATTAGGAACATAGCTCAATTCCTCTTCATAGAAATATCCTTGAATTTCTTCTTTGTGGTAATCCTCAAGCTGGTAGACGATAGGGTGAGTAAAGATGATCTGTTTGATTTGGAACACCTCCTCAGTGTAGTTGGGCATGTAACCTTTACCGAAAATGGACTTGTACTTTGAAATTCTTACACTGTCACCTACTTTGTACTTTGGATCACCAAATGTCTCTTTGAGGTGAAGACCGTAAAGATTGTACCACACTGTTCCTTCGTTTTCCATCTTTCTGGCGTCTACAGGTTTCATACCTATTGATGAGTGAAATGTGTTATTGTAGCCGCTGACCAGGTCATCCAGAACGTCAATCCACTTGTCAGTCTCCTTAGCGGTGAAATAACGCCACATTTTTTCTTTAAGGGTTCTATTGAATCTCTCTACTACTGCTGCCTTCTTATCAGATTTTGTGGAGAACCATTCTATGTCATTTTCTGTTAAGAGTTCCTTGAAGTGTTTATGGTAAAATTCTTTACCGTCATCAAACTGGATTTTCGTTGGTTTTGCTTCCTCAAATATCACTTTAAATGCATCTCTGATTTCTTCTCACCTCTTACTCTTAACTGCTAGAGCCCAAGAAAAACGACTAAATAGATCTATGACCGTTAAAATGAATCTGAAACCCTTATTCTGTTTCTCAAATTTTTGCATGTCAACCAGATCTGCTTGCCATTGTTGATCGATGTACGATACCATTGTCTTCCTGAAGGTGAATTTCTTAATGGCCGGTTTGTGTAGTTGGTGAGTTGGTAGTGTTTCTAGAAATTCTTTCACTTCTTTTTTTTTAATAAGTTTTCCTGAGCGGGACTTTGTCCCTAACAACGAAGTTGTGCTCTGCTCTCGTGACGAAGTCATATCTTCCTTGACCTGTTTCCAGATTTTACTCAAAGAACTGTAAGCCACGGGACTCTCAGGGTTGTAGTACAAATCCCTTAGATACTGCTGTGTGTCATCCTTTACATTCATTTAAATGAGTGAAGTATTTATTTACGAGCCACACAATATGTTAATTTCTGGTGTTACCAATTGTGGTAAGACATATTTTGCCCTTGACCTCTTAGAAAAGGAGTATCGGCACAAGTTCCAGAACATAGTAATTTTCTGTCCAACATATTTCAACAATAAGACATATGAAAGGAAATGGATTTACCAAGACAAGAACGTCTACATAGTTAATCCCGAAGCTGTGGCCAGTAATTTGGACCTTGTGCTTCAGTTTGCTACTCTGACCTTTGCTGGTTCTAACACATTATTCCTCATTGATGACTGTGCTAATTTGAGAGACACAAAAAAGAAGGTGTCCCAGTTATGTAATCTTGCCTTTTCCGGCAGGCACTACAATCTCACTGTTTGGTTACTAGTTCAGAAGTACAATTCAGTTGTTAAGGACTACAGAGAGAACATAAGAATTTTAGTATTATTTTTTAATAAGGATGAATCAGCCATGAAAGATGCCTTAGAAGAAAACAGTGTTATTCCTAAGGAGAAAAGACAGTACTACATAGAAGAACTTAAGATGAAAAAAGGATCAAAACTGATCATTAGACTACAACATCCATTTGGATTTACTCTTTCCCATCAAAAATCTTAGTCCTGCTTCTGATCGAGCTATGCTCTCAGGACTGTGTCCGATCATCAGGACTGTGTCCGATCAGTTGTCTTAGTCTTTCTAACCCTAGTAAAATAATAAATTATTAACCCTAAACCACTAAGTCCTAGGATAATCCATAGGTACTCGTATTTCTTCATTTCATCACTAGGTTGGTAGTAATCACTTAATTGTGGTCGCTGAGGTAGTACAATAGTTCTTTCTGGATGTAAATGATTGTAAACAGTAAGTGCTGAATCAGTATTGTTAAAATCAATAGAAGCGTCTCTTTCTCTCTTTAATTCAAGATTAACGAAGTCAATGGTACTTTTCCTATGCTCATCCCATTCTGTGGAGGCCTTCTGTAATTGCTCCTGAGCCAAATCATGTCTTTTCACTTCATATTCATAGCCATTCTTGTCTAGTTTTTTAAAAAGGTAACCGGATCCAGTGAATGCTAATCCATTGATTATTGCAGATCCAAATAACATGCCAATGCCAGCCATTTAATTTCAACGAATTTTAATTTCAATGATGTGTCCCTGAGAGCATAGCTCGAGTTAATACCAATTGGTACTGTACATTATGACCATTAAGATCGATGATTTCACCTTTTTCATCAGTTAAGCGAATATTCAGCTTATTGAATCTTGGTTCACAGGGAATTGCTATTGGTTTCTCAAATGTGTATGCTATTAAATCCCCAAAATTAGCTTCCTTTATTGGTCTTGTGGTTAGCACATCAGATGCTTCACCATTACTTAATACACTATTAGATTCGATTATGTCACAGTGAAAAACAAAATGGTTAATTGGTCTAAAATTGATGGGTTTCTCGCTTACAACATCATCCTTACTTTTATTGTCTAAAGGGTAAGGCCATTGTGATTTCATGCCAAATAATTCATTACTTTTACCAAGAAAATAGATCTGATAATGCGCCTCATTTTTTCTCTTTAGGAAGTGTAAGATGGCCTTACCTGTTGGTTCTTCAAGGTCAAATCTGACAGCACCTCTACTCATACTATTTTCTTTCAACTTATCCGCAAATACTTTTGAAAAGCTCTGTAGGTCATAGAGACCATCTGGTAGCGTAATCTCTGCCACATCAAACCCCTTAACTTTGATTCGGTTATTCTCCCTGGCTGCACTTATGTTGTAGAATGTACAAGGTATTACTGCAAAAGTTAAAGTGATGTTACATGCATCCTGAATTTCAGTCTTGAGATTGACTGTTAAATCACTTGAACTCTGATCTGGATAGTCACTTGAATCTATGTTCATTACAGTAACCATTTACTTAAGCAAATTTTCGTTTTCAAATTTAGCTTTTATCAAATAAGTAAATTATTCTTACTTCATAATATTTTTGGGTAGGATTCCTTGATCGTAAAGGTACTCTAATGTTCCATTACTAATAGCTACAGTTCCTCCCAGTTTAAGAATTTCCTCTAGGTTGGCCTGACTTGGGGGACCAATATTGATTCTCAAGAACCTTTTCAGTAACATAGAGTAACCAATTGTTGTTGATGCCAACAGTACACTTTGATACAGTGTATTTATGATATCTTTCTTTCCTGGTGTATCCATTTAATTACTTAGAAAATCACTAGTAAAACTCATTTATCTAGTATTCAGTGTTGGAGCGAACTTTTGTTCTTGCAGCACCTCAGTGCTGGAGTGAAGCAATCTGAGAATTCTGGATGTTTACCTGGGCGTCAGAAACCACGAATATGTGCATTTTGTATGGTCCCTTTCCAGATTTCTTTGTAATAGATAATTGAATACCATCTTTTGTGTTCTGGAGCTTCTTTCCTGATCCGTGAAGGCGATTATCCTCAGAAGTTCTCAGGTCCAACCATAAACCATAGTGATTAGAATCACCATAGTATTTTTCCATGGTCATGTTACAGTCATGAGTTTTCTTCAAATCTTCAGACATAAAATGTTTCTTGATCTCCTCCCATTGATCCATCATTCTCATTCCTTCTGGGAACACCTGATTGGCAACACCCTCTATTGTGATCTGCACTTTACTTATGTTAGGGTTTTCAAACTTCTCTGAATCTCTAGCTCCATCTACATAGTCAGACACAAATAGTAATAATAATCCTTTAATAGACATTCTTGGAAAGTTGATGTTCTCATTAATTAGTGTTTCATTAGCAGTAACATTGACTGTCTTAAAATGGTCTACCCAATCATAAAATATTGAGAATCCAGAATTGTACTTGTTACTCAATTGACTAGCAATCATTTTGTTGGCTACGGTATCATATTCAAAACAAATATTCTCTAGTTTGTAGCCCATGCTAGCTGTGGTTGTGGTGTCTATGATTTTCTCCTTTGGTGCTAAAGTTATTTCAATGATAACATCTTCTTGAATTGGAAACTTGTAAAATGGAGCATGATGATGGAATAGTTCAAAATCTAATGGTATTTTGTACTTCTTGTCAAACACTTTCTTTAAAGTCTTTTCATTAGCTGTTTCTCCAGTGACATCAGCTTCAGCGACTCCTGATCTTAATTCTCTAAGATTTTTTGACTGAATACCCTGAAAAACTCTATCATTTCTTTCTTCTTCTGTAAACCACAGATCTTTAAATGTAGAATAATGACTGTATTCGTCAAGGTCAAATATCTGCTCTGTTCCCCACTTAACCACCATCTTTGAAATCAGGTTTCTACCAAGATTATTTACAACACTATTTTTAGAATCACCAGAAATGGTTACATCAGCAGACAGATAAAGAGATTTAGGTACAAAGAATGTATTCTCTCGCAATGCCGGTATTCTAACATACAGTGTTTCTTTGGGGTTAGCAGATGATGGGTTATGAGTAATGATATGATGCTGCCTCTCAGCTTTCAAACCAAGTGGAATCTTATGTGCCCTTTCGGTATTTAATAAATATCCTGTTGCCATTTTCTATTTATTTACTAGTAAAATTATGTTACATTTTCCAGGCAAAATTAAGACCTCTAAAAACAACTTGGTTCCACAGTAAATAGAAATACTACAGGTGGCGCCACATGGTGTCAAACTGGTACATCATTCCCCTTACTACACAGATAAACCACCGCATCTAATCCCTTTAAGCAGAATTACATATATCTTTGACTACCGGTAGTTCAAAAATTCCCGCCCATGACGTCATCACCTAGCTCATGAAGAACTGAACAACACACAACACACTTCTTTACTAGAGGACTGTTTTATTCTAGACTAAAAGATTTTGAAAGATATCCTCATGTCATCCTATCAATTTACATGAAATCTATTTTCAAATGTTGGTTTAAAGAGAGTTATCCGCAAAGATAATCAGTAGGGTCCACTCCTGAATGTAATTGGCATTCCCATCACGGCTGTGGTCTGTCAAAATCAGTGTCACCAGGGCACACCAGGGTACATGTGAATGGACACAGTCGTCGTCAACTGGGGCCTACCAGTGGTTGTCTGCAAGATGAATGAAGATTTCAGTTACACACAATCTCACCAGATGGAGGAAGTGTGACGTTAACATCATGTCTCCATGGAATCAATAACAGCATTGTGCAAGAATAATACCAGGAGGCTTACATCTGTGGTTACGGTTGTACAATTGCGGAGCATACATGAATCTACAAATAAAAGATTGGAAAAAGCACTAACCTGTGTTAAAAGTCTTCCTTCATGATTTCTGATTTCCTCAAATCGATCTCTTTCTCAATCGATTGAAGTTCCTGATGGTCTTTGAGAATTTCAAAGGAGAGTTTTTCCATACGTTCTTTTTTCTTTTTAATCTTGTCTAGCAATCGATTTCTGTCCTTCCTGAGATCCCTCAAAATGTCGTTTGAGTTGCCTGGAAGCTTTCGAATCGAAAGTAAACTTTCATAAAAGTGTGCCAATGTTTGTGATCTATCGGTCACGGGCAGAACTTGCGAATTGGACGTTTCCATTGGTGATTGTTGCTGCATTTGCGGCTGAACATGTTGTTGAAACTGTTGTTGCTGCATTTGCGGCTGAACATGTTGTTGAAACTGTTGTTGCTGCATTTGCGGCTGAAACTGTTGTTGCTGGGATGTGCCAGGATTTGAAAAATTGGATCCTTCCATTATTAGAGACTTATGATGTGTCACACAGCGCTTAAATCTGGTGAGAGATATTTCATCAGAATAACATTTGCCTTTAAACCATAGTGATATTCAGTTGTACAATGGCCATATCAGATGTTGCAATCATTAATTATTTTTGCTTGTCAAAGACATGAAAAGGCCTATTGTGTCTTAATGCGTTTATCCGACAGAATTTTCGAAAAATATTTTCAGCGCTGAAAATTATTTTTGCGTCGTTAAAATAATGTCTCGAAATTCTGTCGGATAAACGCATTAACGAACAATAGACCATTGTAATACTTTGGGACGTGAGTATTGTTTGGTAACATATGTTACCATGTACATGCAGACACTGTCAACATTATTTTCAATAGATTCAAGCAACAATGATTAATCACTGTAACAGCTGTCTTGTAGGCCTACAGCATTTATTGGAATACGCTGGGACTGTCAAGATGTGCGAACTTCAAGGGTTCATTTCTCTGCCATTTCTCAATGGATATTTGCAATGATGTATCCTTGGAAAGCTATTGACGTGTACTTTCTGTTGGAATACAGTAAGTCATGATTACATTAACCCATTGAACTCTAGTATTCCCTTACCATTTCACTGCAACGCTTCACTGACCATTTCATGAATGATAGAATATATGTATTGTGGTGTCTGGTTCTTAGGTATTTTGAAGCTAATTTGAGACAAAAAGGCCTGTAAGGGCTTTTGTTAAAATAGCTTCAAAATACCTAGATTCCTACCACCACAATACATATATTCTTAGATGAACTAAATGACAAATTGCATGAGGAACAGTCAAAGGTATGGAGGTTAGACAATGACAGGGAGTCACAAACTAGAAGAATTAAACGTTTAATTGTTGATGTTCTAAAGAAACCAGATTCAACTATTCCTCTAAAGGACAGAATAAAGTTACTTTTTAAGACGTATGGTGTAACTATTAGCGCCATAATAACAGCTGTTGTAATGACATTTACAACTCTAGGTCTCAGTATCAGTAGTGCTTTAAGTGGTGCCACTAAATCTGTAAAACCAACTCCAGGACCAGGACCATCTCCAGGACCAGACCCAACTCCAGGACCTACACCAGAACCTGGACCAAAACCATCAATACCAGATAAAGTAAAAGAAGGTCTCAAGAAGTTTGCTGAATGGCTAAAAGAACTAGCCAAGAAATCAGCTGCGGCTTTACCGGGAATCATCGGTTCTATCGTATCATTTCTCCTGAAAACAATTGGTGCAGTTGTTGGCTTTCTAGCTGAACATCTGATCATAGCAGTTATTGCTATTGTGAGCTCCATAATCTATGGTTTAATAAGGGGTGTTAAAGCCTTAAAATCACGTAAAACAGTAAAAAAAACATAAAAGGTCTTAGGTGACCTTCTATCAAAACAATGTTTAAAAAATAATTATTATGTAAATATGAATAAATACATCTCATTAAAAGACTATTTTAGTAAATGTAGCAATGAAAATCTTACTGGATTCCTTTGTCCTAGGGTTATGGATAGAGCTTTGCTCTCAAGACGAAGTCTGACTCGAGCAGAGCTCTCAGGACGAAGTCCGACTAGGACAAAGTCCCGAGAGCAAAGCTCGACTGAGACACACAAAGTAGTCCTGCCAAGAATGAAAGAATATGACGTCAGTACCAACACTAATGCCCAATTCTGCCGTAATTGTAAAAGGTGGACCCTTTTTGAGTATCAAAAAAACTTGAATTCAGCAAGGCATGACCGCCAGACCCCGTTAGCGAAAGATGAGCAAAATAGGTGGAATGCCTCTCAGCTGGATGTTTATAATAGGTCAGATAAGCTGATTGATTGCACTCCAAGGCCTTCCTCCTAGACATCTGCTATTGGGTAGTTGTAAAACAAGAAACACAGAAACGAAACAGAAACACAGAAACGCAGAAACGAAACGCAGAAACGAAAATCAAACGGGTTTTCATAAAAGTTGGAATCAAGCGGCACGCCGATACTTTCCTTGCCCAATCCGTTGTTATTGTCGTTTAAAAGTAAAATCTGAGGTTGGTGGGTTGCGGCCAGCCGGAATGCAATAGAGTTGTTGAGGGGATACATGGAGCAACTTGGGGGGGGGGGGGGGGGGGGGCGGCACGATATGGGTGAAGTCTTTTGAGGTGGTGGTGTAGTACTTTGGTAGGTTCGATTCGATTCCTACAGCATGTTATTTTAAATGAAGGTGCAGTGCAACATCTTGCCTTGTAGTGTTCAATTTACATGAAGTACCAGGATCATCCTACAAATCCCGTCTGATGCAGCACTAAATGCAAGGTACGGTACCAGTACATGGGTGAATCATTTCGACGTTATGTGAGACGTGAGACACCAATTTTGGCGACCAGAATAGAGTAAAGTGGGGGGGGGGGGGGGGGGGGGGCACTAGACTTGGACTTGGAGTAACTCAATCTTGCCTGCCCAGCTGCTGCCTTTAAATAGTCCCTTTAAATATATGTTTATGTTAATGAGGTTGCAGTAGGGAAGTTCAGCCTAGTGTCGTGCACAAACCATGGAATGTACAAAAGAACAGGACTCGCTATTCGAAGGACTATTTTCTATTTACGCCGTGTAGTACATACATGTAGTGTATTGGGGAGGTCAGTGTAAATAGAAAATAGTCCTTCGAATAGAGAGTCATGTTCTATTGTACATTCCTAGCAGGCCTATGGTCGTGTTCTGGTCATTGGTCATGCCGACTTACTGGCGGCTCATATCGATCATAAAGTCCTCATGCCCTACAGATGGTGGATCGGCATGGTCATGGGTTAGATTCCTGTCCTCGAGATTGAGTGGTGCTTTGGTCATCACTCATTGGTAGACCCATCTGCAGTGCGTCAGTGATCGGGAAGGAGGACCATTTTGTCTTGGAGGCAGAGCCTTTTTAATTGAGATGAAGATGACAACTGATGGAAATTAACATCATTCAGATATGGATGACTCATGGCCCAAGACTGACAGGATGACATCTTTGAGTCCAGCTAAAGCATAACCAGTAACAATGATTTTCAATGGATCACTTTCTTCTTTAATATGAAAATACATGTCAAAAACTACCAGTAAACAACATAGAATTTCTAATTTCAAAGTAGATCAACACAAAACTGGCCCATTAGGGGCACTTTAAAACTATGGAGTGTCCCAGAAATTATGCTTGGTGAAGAAGTAAATGTTACAACATCAGTTACATGACTAATATCAGCCTATGAGCACATGCTTCAATATGTCCCTGAGTAAAGCAGTTTATTGCTTCCTGTGCCTAGTCAGCATCAAGGCCTATTGCAGAATTGTAGCGGGAAACTTTCTGGGACACTGTAGCACTACATGATAAGAGACCATACAAATAAAATTTTCTACCTACATAAATCAACATCAATAACATGACCATTTGCAAAGATTAAGTCAAATGGCCAGGGGCAAATGAGAACACCTGCAGGTACATGTACACCGACCGAGGACGTGAAGTAGGCCTACTTGTCATGCTGCCCTGGTGGCCACATTTGGAATTCGATTTTGCCAAAATGCTGCCCGAGGTGTAATCACACTAAGTTTTAGTGTTACGATACATGACGGTGAAAATACACCACATGTAGTATGAATCAAGCAATGTGATAAATGATTTGAATTAAAATTTACAAAAACAACAAAAATGAGAATTGAAAATATGAATAGTATCCCGAAAAATTACCATGTATGACTACCAGTTAAAACCAGGGATATGGTCCAGTAAATAAATCAATTAAGTGCTCCATTAGATTTGCACACGTTGATGAGGCTAAAAGGGGTATTGGGAAATGAGCATTCCTCCTTCCATTCCGACTGAATACCAGTTTTAGTTACACCCGCGTTCGCGGCCACAACCATGGCAACAAGATGGAGTCTGCAGACCAGAATTCGCCACAAGACTGGTTTCTGCGTTTCGTTTCTGTGTTTCTGTGTTTCTGTTTCGTTTCTGTGTTTCTTGATTTACAACTACCCTCTGCTATTGCACTACAGACATCACCTGCTGTGTTAGGTTTACCTGTCTTACTGGGTTCATTACACTTGGTGCAATATGGGTATGTGGATTAGTGGATTAGATCAATGCACTCAATGTGTTGCTGAATTCGTGCCATGAATTGTTATATAATGTTATATAATGATGAGTCATGGATTGGTCAAGGAACAGTTGCTTCAATGATTGTGATGCAGAGAAGCAGTGTATGCTTCTGCATTGGTTTCTATCTGATGTCCATGAAATTTCGTTCAAAGTCACTCTACAAACCCTTGGCAGATTTGAAGCAATATTCCTGTTTGTCACTGTTACAATACACCTTGGGATTTCACCCCAGACTGACCATAAAATTCCTAGGCCAAGGTCTGCATGGTCTGTGTGTTAACAGAACAGGTAAAGATGAAACAGCATGCTTCATGCTAAACTGGACATTGCATGATAGGCAGTATATCCACACCTGATGCATTGCAATTTTTTTTAGCTTAAGTTGAAATTGGATGGATAGTTCTGACCTGGCTACAGGGAGTCTGTGTCAGTAAGTAGGCCACGCAATAGCATACATTATATAGGCCGCAGGGATGTGTACTATTTTCAAGTTAGGTCGAGATAGAGGCAAGGCTCCTCTCCTGAGAGTAAGAGTGGGGGTGGTCAAATTCGGATGGATGACAGTGAGCCCAGGGTAATCTAGTTGTACCCCATTCTGTCCCACTGCTTTGCACACGATCGCTCTTCGCAGGGCGGAACAATATTGTTTAAAGCCTTCAAGGCCCCTATGTCATTATTGTTTACAGGCCTAACTTGAAAAGCAAGGTACATGGTTTAACCAGTCTGATTAAAAACTATGAAAAAAAAGAAATGTTTTTTCCACATAGGCCTACTATAAACAAACAGTCCGAAAAAGCAGTTACATCCTGCACCATGATCAACTACAATATTGCAATATAGAAACAAGCATCAGACAGGACCAATCAGGTCTTCATCTGAAGCATTGCCATTAGGCCTACATTGAATACACTCTGATTTTGTCAGATGATGTGCCACTTACAGGCAGTAACGATAACAAATTCCGTAACACCTGCTGTGGTAGGTCAGCCAGACATGCCATAGGCTAGATTGCGCTAATCTCTGATCACGCCTGATTACCCTAATAACAACATCATCGGGCAATTCAAAGAGAAACTCCAACCTCACGGCCTCAATGCATTTGCCTTTGCAACCTCAGGTTCGCTTTTTGACCTTCGCTAACGGGATCTGGCTGTAATGGTACGCAGCTAAAACTGTGAAGTATTATTTCTGCACCAATTGCAATTCGACTACTTACGATGATGATTTTAAAACTCTTGAGATCAATATTGACAACAAGACACGTTACTTTGACAGTATTCTAAGGAAACTTGGATGGAGTCGGCTGTCCGAATCGGCAGTTAAGTATTTAAAGGACTTTGTGGAAGGGTAGTTACAGTGCTACTTTTCAAGTCACAGAAAATGTCTTAGTAAGCAGAGATATGAAAGTACTCTTCAGTCAGCCCTAAAAATGGGTATTAACACTCTCCCCTCTAAGTTATGTAACCAAGGGTTACATGGTGAAGCCATGCTTTTTAAATTTCACTGTGGGGAATATGATTGGTTTCTTGCCATTGAATTTATTAACAGGGCAATTGGTAAACCGCAATTAACCGATGAGAATATCACAGACCTTAGACTAGTGTACTATGCTTTCCTTAGATTTCTGCATTACTGTGGTGTCAAGGTCACCATTAACTACAAGGTATTTTTACACCAAGCCTTGAAAAAGCTGAAAATTGATTATGTAATATTTACACCTTTTTTAACCAACAAGGAGCGAGTAAATGATTTGGAGAGATTATGGTATGATTTCACTCAAAGTATTTTCTTCCAGAATTACAAGGTTGAGAAGGAATATGACCAGGATATTGACAAGCAGTTTGACGTTTTATTGGGTGCTAGTGCAGGTCGAGACATTAACTGCATCAGTAGTATTAAGTTTACACCAGCCGGACTTCGTCCTGAGAGCATAGCTCGAGCTAGTGTTAAGATGCAATAAAGTTGTGAAAACAGCATTTTGCACTTAACAGTCATTTTTCCATAATTTTAAATGAATAATCAGCAAATGAATAGTCAGACATCTGCAGTGATTAAACAACAGATGAAACAGATTGGTGTTATGAGTCCTGAGAGCTTAGCTCGAGTTGGGGCTTCTAACCAACAGAACACTGGTAGTTACCAACAAAACAGAACTAACTTTCAACAGAACTGCTCTACAAATCAACAAGTTTCAAACAAGCAGTTGAATAGTTCAAATTTAGTTAATCCTAGTCAAGGAATAGTTAATCCCAGTCAAGGAATAGTCAATTCTAGTTGCCAACTAGGATCAACCAGCAATCAACAAAATTTAAACTATTTGACTGATAGTGGCCTTAAAGCCAAACACGACTTAGAGATTCTAGTTGCAACTGGTAAAAGCAAGGATTTCCTTAATAAACAAATAACTTTTAATGACTTAGATAATATGACTGAAAAAGAAATCTTAAAACATCATAGAATGTATGAAACAAAGATGGCTGCCAGACTTAATGATTCTTTGGGTAAGACAGTAATTAAAGCTTACACTAAATTATCAAGGT
Organism: Lineus longissimus; assembly: GCF_910592395.1. Taxonomy (NCBI): domain Eukaryota; kingdom Metazoa; phylum Nemertea; class Pilidiophora; order Heteronemertea; family Lineidae; genus Lineus; species Lineus longissimus. The sequence goes on along the minus strand of NC_088309.1, from coordinate 15,962,702 downwards.
GGTTATTACCAATAGATGATGAGGATGATCTTTACCATGATCTTAGAAATGATTATTTGATAACTAACGAGTTGGATAAATGGCTTGGATGGTTGAGTTTGAGAATGGGTCCATTAACTGCACTTGCTTCAACAACACTTATTACTTTAGGTCATTGTCATGAGGAATCATCTATGAATACATCGAGTATGACTGCATCAAATATGAATACACCAAATATGACTGTCTCTGAATGTGACAAACCAATAGATGAAAGTCTAGATATCACAGGTAGTGATGATAAAGAAGACTAAATTAACCTGGTTATGAGAACATAGTTCGAATTAATTTGAGCAAGATAAATGGAACTTGAAACTGTAACTGATGCTACTCGAGATATGCTCTCAGGACAAAGTCCGACTAGGACTACATCCAGCGAACAAAGTTCGACTAAAGTTTCAGTGTCTAAGAAACCTCAATCAGAGAAACAATTAGCATGGTCTAGAGAACTGGGTAGAAGATCTAAGGAATTTAAGAGGATAAAAAAGGATAAGACGACATTTAAAGTACAGGACTCTGTCCCAAAAAACAGAGTTATGGAAAAGGAGGAAGAAGAAGTAGAGGAAGAAGAACCACAATCTCAAAATACTGATGTATCACTGCGTGAATCTAGTAGTAATACCTATGTCTATGTACTAGGTTTAGGTGCCGTTATTTTAGCAGCATTCATTATGTTTAAGAAACTTCCTAAAAAAGTAAGTAAAGAGCAGCGATCAGGCTTGAATCGAACTTTGTTCTCTGGACGTAGTCCTAATCGAGCTATGCTCTCAGGACAAAGTCCGAATGAAGCAGTCATGAATGGATCAATTAACCCTCTTGTTAAACCTGTAGTTAAAGAGAAGAAATGTACTATTCCTTTAATGGAATGATCTCATCAGGTGGTCGAGCTTTGCTCTCTGGACTTTGTCTCAGTCAGAATTCGTCCTGAGAGTTTAACTCTATTCAGACTTCGTCCTGAGAGCATAGCTCGATTCTTAACTCTAAAGAAACCTCTGTTCCTCTGAAATTAACTAGCTTACCATTCTCATCAGTGATTTCGAATTTTATGTGATTAGTACACTTATTTATCGTTTTCTTACAATTCGGTTCGTATCGCTGCATTTTTATTTGGTCACCATCTTCTACAGGTATGATGCAGAAAATGTCAGATGGTTTATTGTTGTAGAGGGTCTTAGCTTTGTCAACCAAATTAGCTTGCAGGAATAGATATTTCCTGTAAAAGTTGAGTGGTCTTGTGGAGTAGTATTTTCCTTTCTTGGTGAATTTAGTTTGCTTAAAGCCAAACCATTCATTCACCACTGTGAGCTGTTTTTCTATCACCTCTCTTATGGTTTTGCTTATTTGAAAACCTTCTGTGTTTCTCTCAAACTCGGTGTGTTCATTTTTATCTAACTTGTCTACTTTCAGAGGGTACTCTTTATCCTTTGTAAGTTCAAGGGTTATGTAATTATTGTTATCACATTTGACCTTAACGTGGTTAATTCCAATTTCTTTTATGTATTTTTGCCATACCTTACAAAACTCACTTAAACTAAAATGTCGAGAGTATGGAAATGTGTATTTAGTAATGGTGTCTTTAGTTGTGGTAGATTCATTTTCCAGTTCGCAAACTTTCTTGACTTCCTTTTCAAATGTATCTGTTTCAAGTTCAGGAGCAAATAATGGCCTTAATTCATCATTACACAATAATTGTTTACCTAAGGGCTCATCATTTTTTGTAATTCTGGTTATTTCGACTAGAAATGAGAAAATCCTGACTCCCTCTGGTAGAAAATCACCTGTCCACCATGAATTGTAAAAGGTTATCGATTTCAAAGTAATGGATTTTATGTCTAATTGGTCTGTTAAGTAGTACTCAAATTTGGCTTCATTACATTCTTGTTCATTGATTATGAAGTCCATTTCTATTTAATTCAAGAGATTTATTGAATTTAATAAATTTTAATCTAATAAATAGAATGACTGATAAGAATCAGAAAATACTTTGCACTACATGTGACAAGTACATATCCTACAATAATATGGCTATTCACAGGAGAACCAAAGGTCACTTAAGTAAATTAAATCCGGATTATGTGCCTCTTGCTCAACCCCGAGCCCAATCACTGATCCCTAAAACTATGGATAAGAAACTTGCATTTGAGGAAAATGAGCTAGATGGCATAAAGAAAGTGAGTGGAATAGAAATAGTAAAACAATTTGGAAAGCCTGTAGTCACCATTAGTTTGAAGATTGACAGAGAAGCTAAACAAGTGTATGAATACAGAGATAAATTAGATGAGGTATTATTTCAACTCAATGATTACCATCACAAAATTAGCATATCAGTATTTGCTCAGTTTGATCGACCTTTGGTCGAAGAGCAGAGCATTGATCGTCAATGTGAAAGTGTAACCCGGACTACGTCCAGAGAGCATAGCTCGACTAGGACAAAGTCCCGAGAACAAAGTTCGACACACCCCATACAGTCTCCAATGGAAAGCATAATTTCAAGGAACCAGGCAATTTATGCCATATCCAACCAGTTAAACTACATTAAGACACAGATTGAGGAAAGGTACTGTCAAGGGTCTGGACTTACACTGAACAAAATAGAGTCTTGTAACATGACCATCTGTTCTTACAAGAGGTGTAAAGGTGGTCATTACACTAAATTACCATTTAAAACAAAAGCAGTAATAAATGTGGAATCAAATGACAATAAATGTTTTCTCTGGTCTTTATTGGCCGCTAAATATCTGAAAGAAAATCCAGAGACGGACTTTGTCCTGAGAGCAGAGCTCAAGGATTACATTAAATATTACTACCGATATGCTAGAAATGACTTCGTCACGAGAACAGAGTTCGAAAACTACTGATATCAAAATCAAATCATTTCCTGTATGTATTCAAAAGGATATTCCTAAGATAGAGAGTGATAATAATCTCAAGATTAATGTGTTCAAGTTAGAGAACGAATGGGCTAAGAGCACCTGTGAGGCAAAACTAGAACCTCTCTACCTGTCCAAGAATTATGATGATGATGATGTCATCGATCTGTTGTATTTCAAGGACCATTTCATGTACATAAGAGACATCAATCTTTTCTTCAGGACACTAGCTCATAGAGTGTATCTTTGCAGGAGATGCATGAATTACTTTTACAGGAAGTCAACACTAGATAAGCATAAAAAGAAATGTGGAGAACACGATTACTGTAAGATTACTTTGCCTCCACCTAACAGTAAATGGTCACAAATTAAATTTGAAAAACACTCATTCAAAAATAGAGTTCCGTTTGTGATCTATGCTGATTTCGAAGCGATAAGCACAACAGTCAATGATAACTCGAGCTCTGCTCTCACAACTCAGACAGATACCACTGTTACCACTAAAACACTTTTTAAACAAAATGCATCAGCTGTTGGTGTTTATGTTCACTCAGACTACACACACCTTTACAATAGCCAGTATGTGTCTCACAGGGGTGCTGATGTTGTAGATGTGTTCTGTAATTGGTTAATCAGGATGGAAGAACAATTCTCTAATTTATTGAACTGTAACTTTCCTCTAACAATGACAGATGAAGACTGGCATAAATATCAATTAGAAACACATTGTTACTATTGTAATCAACCTTTGGGATATGACAAGGTCAAGGATCATGATCACTACTGTGGTAGATATCGAGGTGCTGCTCACAACTCGTGTAATTTGAATGAAAAGAAAGCTATGTTTGTTCCAGTGTTTTTTCACAATCTCAGTAATTACGATTCTCACTTATTTATTAAAGAATTAATGACTAAGCTACCGAAGTACAAGAAACTGAAAATACTTGCCAAAACATCAGAGGAATACATCTCATTTCAGTTCGGTTGTTTCAGGTTTTTGGACTCGTACAGATTCCTGCAGTCCAGTTTAGACAACATAACCAAATCAATGTTGGATGATGATTTTAAAATTACCAGACAGCTGTTCCCAAATACCACTGACTTTAAGCTATTGAGGAAGAAGGGTTCAGTACCTTACTCTTTTTACACATCACATGAAAGCTACAATGTTACTTACCTAGAAAAGTCTATGTTTTTTGACGAATTGAAAAATGAAATGGCACCTGATTCTGCCTATGATGAGGCTAAGGTAATATGGGATCATTTCAAGATCAGGAATCACGGTGAGTTCATTGACCTCTACCTCAAAACTGATGTGATCCTTTTAGCTGATTTATTTGAGAAATTCAGGGATGTCAATTTGAACTACTTTCAGATAGATCCATGTCTCTGTTACTCGGCACCAGGCCTAACCTGGCAAGCTGGTTTGAAGTACACAGGAATAAACCTAGAACTACTGACTGATACCAACATCTTACTTACTTTTGAGAAAGCAATACGAGGTGGAATTTCGGGTGTTATGGGAACAAGACATGTCAAGGCAGATGACCACCACAAACTACTCTACGTAGACGCAAATTATCTCTAGGGCTGGTCCATGATGGAACCTCAACCCTATGGTAGTTTTGAAATGATAGATATTGATCCACTCGAGCTATGCTCTCAGGACAAAGTCCGACTAGGACAAAGTCCCGAGAGCATAGCTCGACTTAACATGAATGTTATCAGTAAAGAGCAGATTATGGCAATTCCAAGTGATAGTGAAGTAGGCTACTTCTTAGAGGTGGATTTGGAGTATCTAGGAAATATCAAATTTAAGTCAAGGAACTTTCCATTCTGTCCCGAATCTCTCTTTATTGAAGATGATGAATTAAGTCCTTACCAGAGAGAGTTACTGGGCGATGATAAAAGATCAAATGTAGAGAAACTAATACTAACACAAAAGGATAAAACTAATTACATAGTGCATTACAGAATGCTACAATTTTACCTCAAGCACGGAATGGTACTTAAGAGGGTTCATTCAGTGATAAGCTTTAAACAATCAAAGTGGTTAGCACCATACATTGATTTTAACACTAAAAGACGTATGGATTCTAAGACTGATTTTGAGAAAGACTATTTTAAGCTCATGAATAATGCGTTCTACGGAAAGACTTGTGAGAATGTAAGGAACAGGGTTGAAATTGAATTTGTATCGGACGGGGAGAGAGCCAGGAATGTAATGGCCAATCCCAGGTTTTCATCGATATGCGTATTTGACGAACATAATGCTGCTATTAGCATGAGGAAAACATCAATGAAATTCAACAAACCAATCTACATAGGAGCTTCAGTACTTGAATTGTCTAAATTATTAATGTATGAATTCTATTATGAAGTTCTTCAACCGTACTTTGGTGAGAAAAATATTGAACTACTGCATCTAGATACAGATTCCTTTGTACTTAACATTAATACTGATGACTTAACTAAAGACTTAAAGGAGTTGAAACACTATTTTGACTTCAGTAATTATCCAAAAGATCATACACTCTATGACACCAGTAAGAAGAAGGTACCAGGCTACTTTGAGGATGAGCTAGGAGGATTAGAGATGACTGAATTCATTGCCCTGAGAAGTAAGATGTACGCTTACAGAACAAAAGATTACGATTCTAAGAAATTGAAGGGTATTGCCAAGAATGTAGTAAGGAGAAATATCTCATTTGATGACAATGTTGATTGTCTTGAAAAGAGTAGGTCATTTTACCACAAGATGAGACACTTAAGATCAGATAAACACCAAATCTATTTGGAAGAAGTTGACAAAAAAAGCCTAAGTCCTTTTGATGACAAGAGGTTCATACTTGAAGATGGAATAAGCACCTTACCATTTGGAATGTATTATGAAGGCTACATAGATTACAGCGATTCAAACTTCGCTTGAGTCGAGCTTTGCTCTCTGGACTTTGTCCTAGTCCGACTTCGTCTTGAGAGCATAGCTCGAGTTGCAAAAATCATTATTCGGACTTTGTCATAGTCGAGCTTTGACCTGAGAGCAGAGCTCGATTAAACTAATGAATAGGGTGGTGCTGATGGTAGTGCTACTTGGTGAAATTCATCCCTAACACCAAAGTAATGATAATAGTGATAGTGATACACCACATTAGGATTAGGACTATTTAGTCGGACTTCGTCCTCGGGACCTTGTCCTAGTCCGACTTCGTCTTGAGAGCATAGCTCGAGTCGAACTTTGTTCTCTGGACGTAGTCCGGGTCCTGTTTGATTTACTGAACTTTTAGTTTTTCTAGCATCTCTGTCTGTGCTAGTTTTTTTCCTTCTTCTAAAAAAGTCTTCTTTAAAGACTCTACATCAACAGCTGAACTTGCCTCCCTTTGTTTTTTCCTAATGGCATTTTTCATCGAAATGTATTTCTCCTTCTCCTTGAGAATCAAAGTAAACTCATCTGTAGATATGTGAGAATCGGTTAAGGCTTTACTAACCAAATCATTGATTGTGTTCAGTTTTGAAATTGCCAACCTTCTGATATTCTCATGCTTTTCAATTTTCTTAAGAATATTCTTTTTCTCCCAGCCTAAGGCTGATGAAATAATGGCCCTACCTATTGTTACGCCACCCAAAGCTAAGCCTATCGGTGCCGTGATGACACCAGCTAGAGCGGAAACACCAACAGAGCCGGCTGCTACGCTAGTTAAATTAAGGAAATGGCTAATGCAAGTAATTACGCTAAATGCTTTTTTGTACTTTGAAAATATCTTTCTTCTAAATTCAATCTCGCTTTCTAAGAAACTCTTAACCTCACATATTTGTTGTAGTCTGAAAGCCTGAGGGTTACTTTCTGTATGCTTTTCAGACCTTTCATAGTTCAATTGACTTTCAGAGTTTAAATTACTTAAATCTGGATAAACCTTATTGTCTCCATCCATTTAATTAGTGGGAATAACTAGAATCAGTTGTTCTGTCATTTCTAGTGTTTAGTGTTGATCCTACAGACACTACAGGTTTTTGAAGTACATTAAATTTTAAAGGTTTTTCTGTCCCAGCAGGCACAGCAGGTTTTAAAGGTTTTTCGGGACCAGGCTCCAACTTTGACTCTACTTCTGCCTCTAATTCTCTATGAAATCGTTCTAATCTTTCTTTCCAATTACGTGGTCGTTTTGTGTAACCCCAAGTTCTATTCATTTAATTAAGTAAAATAAAATCAATTCACTGCAAAGAGTAAATTTCTTTCAAGTCTATTATTCAACTTAATCATCTCGTTTATGATTTCTGTCTGACTACATATGTTAATGTTCTGGTTCATTCTCATGTTATTATTTAAATTCGATAATCTATCAAGCAGAATCATATTTTCATCACGAAGATAATCCCCGAAATGCTGTGATATCACTATTTTCCAATTTGGTATTACATCCTGGTCTCGAAAGACAAACCAGTTTTCACTTCTCATCTTTACCATGAAATCCATTGACCTATCCAATTGATCCTTAAATAGTGTGTAGTCTACTTTAGCACTCTTCTGTCTGTTTTCTGTCTTTTCCATTGGTCTAATGTTAAACCAAGCAAAGCACAGTTCAGGTTTATCTTTGAATTCCTTGATTGGTAAGACATGATCCAACTCTTCTTCTACTATTCGAACTCTGTTCTCGGGACTTTGTCCTATTGGAGATAGACTCCTCTGGTACTCTAACCACTGTGAGAAGAAACTGTCTGTACATCCTAGATTGAATGATGAATTACCGGTCGGACTTCGTCCTGAGAGCAGAGCTCGATTACACTCTCCCTTAGAAATGCGGTTTAGACCAACTCTAATTTTGTGTCTGTCTCTATTACCATTTTGGTCAAGGTAATCCTTTTTGTAATATGAATTAAAACATGATCTACAGTTACCTCTATTTCCGTCTTTACCAAATTCACCATCACTTAGTAATTTATTTTCATAACATTTATTACATCCCTTGATTTTACTTGAACCACATTCTTTACAGTAATCAAGTAGTTTATTACGCCTGTTCTTTTCAAAATTAATTTCAGGTTTCTTTTCACAGCACTTAACACACTAAATTGTAGGTTGATTTTCCATGTTTTGATTCATCATATTATTCTGATTTATCACATTTTGATTTTCCATATTTTGATTTTCCATGTTTTGATTTTCCATGTTTTGATTTAAGATAAACTGATTTATCATATTTTGATTTAACATAATCTGATTTATCATATTTTGATTTAACATATTATTTTGATGCAAATAATACAAAAACTTCTGAATATTCTGATTCATCATATTATCATAATTCATCATATTATTCTGATTCATCATACCATTTCGATTCATCATACCATTTTGATTATCAAATATTGCTCCATCCATTTCTTTCTTTATTTAGTAGGACATTTTTTTTTTAAATTACGTTTTTCGAACTTGTTCTTGTGACTTAAGTCACTTTAGAGACTTTATTTCATTTCAATGATTTGATATCAGAAACTGGTAACCATTCATTGAACTTATCACTGTAACCCTTCCACTTCACTAATCCGTATTTCTTGCCTTTACTGGTCTTGTACCTTAGGATTTTCTCGATCTTGTACTCTAGCTGGTCAGGATTAGGAACATAGCTCAATTCCTCTTCATAGAAATATCCTTGAATTTCTTCTTTGTGGTAATCCTCAAGCTGGTAGACGATAGGGTGAGTAAAGATGATCTGTTTGATTTGGAACACCTCCTCAGTGTAGTTGGGCATGTAACCTTTACCGAAAATGGACTTGTACTTTGAAATTCTTACACTGTCACCTACTTTGTACTTTGGATCACCAAATGTCTCTTTGAGGTGAAGACCGTAAAGATTGTACCACACTGTTCCTTCGTTTTCCATCTTTCTGGCGTCTACAGGTTTCATACCTATTGATGAGTGAAATGTGTTATTGTAGCCGCTGACCAGGTCATCCAGAACGTCAATCCACTTGTCAGTCTCCTTAGCGGTGAAATAACGCCACATTTTTTCTTTAAGGGTTCTATTGAATCTCTCTACTACTGCTGCCTTCTTATCAGATTTTGTGGAGAACCATTCTATGTCATTTTCTGTTAAGAGTTCCTTGAAGTGTTTGTTGTAAAATTCTTTACCGTCATCAAACTGGATTTTAGTTGGTTTTGCTTCCTCAAATATCACTTTAAATGCATCTCTGATTTCTTCTCCCCTCTTACTCTTAACTGCTAGAGCCCAAGAAAAACGACTAAATAGATCTATGACTGTTAAAATGAATCTGTTGCCTTTATTTTGTTTCTCGAATTTTTGCATGTCAACCAGATCTGCTTGCCATTGTGAATCGATGTACGATACCATTGTCTTCCTGAAGGTGAATTTCTTAATGGCCGGTTTGTGTAGTTGGTGAGTTGGTAGTGTTTCTAGAAATTCTTTCACTTCTTTTTGTTTAATAAGTTTTCCTGAGCTCTGCTCTCGTGACGAAGTCATATCTTCCTTGACCTGTTTCCAGATTTTACTCAAAGAACTGTAAGCCACGGGACTCTCGGGGTTGTAGTACAAATCCCTTAGATACTGCTGTGTGTCATCCTTTACATTCATTTAAATGAGTGAAGTATTTATTTACGAGCCACACAATATGTTAATTTCTGGTGTTACCAATTGTGGTAAGACATATTTTGCCCTTGACCTCTTAGAAAAGGAGTATCGGCACAAGTTCCAGAACATAGTCATTTTCTGTCCAACATATTTCAACAATAAGACATATGAAAGGAAATGGATTTACCAAGACAAGAATGTCTACATAGTTAATCCCGAAGCTGTGGCCAGTAATTTGGACCTTGTGCTTCAGTTTGCTACTCTGACCTTTGCTGGTTCTAACACATTATTCCTCATTGATGACTGTGCTAATTTGAGAGACACAAAAAAGAAGGTGTCCGAGTTATGTAATCTTGCCTTTTCCGGCAGGCACTACAATCTCACTGTTTGGTTACTAGTTCAGAAGTACAATTCAGTTGTCAAGGACTACAGAGAGAACATAAGAATTTTAGTATTATTTTTTAATAAGGATGAATCAGCCATGAAAGATGCCTTAGAAGAAAACAGTGTTATTCCTAAGGAGAAAAGACAGTACTACATAGAAGAACTTAAGATGAAAAAGGGATCAAAACTGATCATTAGACTACAACATCCATTTGGATTTACTCTTTCCCATCAAAAATCTTAGTCCCGCTTCTGATCATCAGGACTGTGTCCGATCATCAGGACTGTGTCCGATCATCAGGACTGTGTCCGATCATCAGGACTGTGTCCGATCATCAGGACTGTGTCCGATCAGTGGTCTTAGTCTTTCTAACCCTAGTAAAATAATAAATTATTAACCCTAAACCACTAAGTCCTAGGATAATCCATAGGTACTCGTATTTCTTCATTTCATCACTAGGTTGGTAGTAATCACTTAATTGTGGTCGCTGAGGTAGTACAATAGTTCTTTCTGGATGTAAATGATTGTAAACAGTAAGTGCTGAATCAGTATTGTTAAAATCAATAGAAGCGTCTCTTTCTCTCTTTAATTCAAGATTAACAAAGTCAATAGTACTCTTTCTATGCTCCTCCCATTCTGTGGAGGCCTTCTGTAATTTCTCCTGAGCCAAATCATGTCTTTTCACTTCATATTCATAGCCATTCTTGTCTAGTTTTTTAAAAAGGTAACCGGATCCAGTGAATGCTAATCCATTGATTATTGCAGATCCAAATAACATGCCAATGCCAGCCATTTAATTTCAACGAATTTTAATTTCAATGATGTGTCCCTGAGAGCATAGCTCGAGTTAATACCAATTGGTACTGTACATTATGACCATTAAGATCGATGATGTCACCTTTTTCATCAGTTAAGCGAATATTCAGCTTATTGAATCTTGGTTTACAGGGAATTGCTATTGGTTTCTCAAATGTGTATGCTATTAAATCCCCAAAATTAACTTCCTTTATTGGTCTTGTGGTTAGCACATCAGATGCTTCACCATTACTTAATACACTATTAGATTCGATTATGTCACAGTGAAAAACAAAATGGTTAATTGGTCTAAAATTGATGGGTTTCTCGCTTACAACATCATCCTTACTTTTATTGTCTAAAGGGTAAGGCCATTCTGATTTCATGCCAAATAATTCATTACTTTTACCAAGAAAATAGATCTGATAATGCGCCTCATTTTTTCTCTTTAGGAAGTGTAAGACGGCCTTACCTGTTGGTTCTTCAAGGTCAAATCTGACAGCACCTCTACTCATACTATTTTCTTTCAACTTATCCGCAAATACTTTTGAAAAGCTCTGTAGGTCAAAGAGACCATCTGGTAGCGTAATCTCTGCCACATCAAACCCCTTAACTTTGATTCGGTTATTCTCCCTGGCTGCACTTATGTTGTAGAATGTACAAGGTATTACTGCAAAAGTTAAAGTGATGCTACATGCATCTTGAATTTCAGTCTTGAGATTGACTGTTAAATCACTTGAACTCTGATCTGGATAGTCACTTGAATCTATGTTCATTACAGTAACCATTTACTTAAGCAAATTTTCGTTTTCAAATTTACCTTTTATCAAATAAGTAAATTATTCTTACTTCATAATATTTCTGGGTAGGATTCCTTGATCGTAAAGGTACTCTAATGTTCCATTACTAATAGCTACAGTTCCTCCCAGTTTAAGAATTTCCTCTAGGTTGGCCTGACTTGGGGGACCAATATTGATTCTCAAGAACCTTTTCAGTAACATAGAGTAACCAATTGTTGTTGATGCCAACAGTAAACTTTGATACAGTGTATTTATGATATCTTTCTTTCCTGGTGTATCCATTTAATTACTTAGAAAATCACTAGTAAAACTCATTTATCTAGCATTCAGTGTTGGAGTGAACTTTTGTTCTTGCAACACCTTAGTGTTGGAGTGAAGCAATCTGAGAATTCTGGATGTTTACCTGGGCGTCAGAAACCACGAATATGTGCATTTTGTATGGTCCCTTTCCAGATTTCTTTGTAATAGATAATTGAATACCATCTTTTGTGTTCAGGAGCTTCTTTCCTGATCCGTGTAGACGATTATCTTCAGAAGTTCTCAGGTCCAACCATAAACCATAGTGATTAGAATCACCATAGTATTTCTCCATGGTCATGTTACAGTCATGAGTTTTCTTCAAATCTTCAGACATAAAATGTTTCTTGATCTCCTCCCATTGATCCATCATTCTCATTCCTTCTGGGAACACCTGATTGGCAACACCCTCTATTGTGATCTGCACTTTACTTATGTTAGGGTTTTCAAACTTCTCTGAATCTCTAGCTCCATCTACATAGTCAGACACAAATAGTAATAATAATCCTTTAATAGACATTCTTGGAAAGTTGATGTTCTCATTAATTAGTGTTTCATTAGCAGTAACATTGACTGTCTTAAAATGGTCTACCCAATCATAAAATATTGAGAATCCAGAATTGTACTTGTTACTCAATTGACTAGCAATCATCTTATTAGTAACCGTGTCGTATTCAAAACAAATATTTTCAAGTTTGTAGCCCATGCTAGCTGTGGTTGTGGTGACTATGATTTCCTCCTTTGGTGCTAAAGTTATTTCAATGATAACATCTTCTTGAATTGGAAACTTGTAAAATGGAGCATGATGATGGAATAGTTCAAAATCTAATGGTATTTTGTACTTCTTGTCAAACACTTTCTTTAAAGTCTTTTCATTAGCTGTTTCTCCAGTGACATCAGCTTCAGCGACTCCTGATCTTAATTCTCTAAGATTTTTTGACTGAATACCCTGAAAAACTCTATCATTTCTTTCTTCTTCTGTAAACCACAGATCTTTAAATGTAGAATAATGACTGTATTCGTCAAGGTCAAATATCTGCTCTGTTCCCCACTTAACCACCATCTTTGAAATCAGGTTTCTACCAAGATTATTTACAACACTATTTTTAGAATCACCAGAAATGGTTACATCAGCAGACAGATAAAGAGATTTAGGTACAAAGAATGTATTCTCTCGCAATGCCGGTATTCTAACATACAAAGTTTCTTTGGGGTTAGCAGATGAGGGGTTATGAGTAATGATATGATGCTGCCTCTCAGCTTTTAAACCAAGTGGAATCTTATGTGCCCTTTCGGTATTTAATAAATATCCTGTTGCCATTTTCTATTTATTTACTAGTAAAATTATGTGGACTTTGAAGATCACTCATTTCGCAAACGTAGTAATCAATAAGATTCTCTTAGAAGAGAATAACTAGGTCATTGGATTCTCTTCTAAGAGAATATCTAGGTCAGATTGATTGGATTCTCTTCTAAGAGAATCACTTACTGCGAAATGACTTAATTGGATTTTCCTCGTATTGGCTGGTTTACGAGGTAGTGTTTTCCCCGTAATACGATCGATATTTTGTTAAAGCTGACCGATTTCTACAGTATATTCCCTCACCATTTCATTGCAACGCTTCACTGGGAATCTCATGAATGATAGAAAGTGTGTATTGTGGTGGATTGGTTCTTTGGGGTTGTAGGCTTATTTGGGGCAAAAGACCTGTAAGGTCTTTGGTCAAAAGGGCCTAAAGCATAACCTAGTTCCTACCATCGCAATATACACTTTCTACCAGCCTTCATAGTACCCTAGGACAGGTCTGTGGTAGAAATTACAACTAGATCTGTTGACCCCCCACCTTGCCACCATTTGCATGATCCTGCATGGTGGTATCATGGACTGACACTTAAGACCTCACGAAGCTGACCAGATAAATGTGCAAATTCATTTCATTATTCTAAATATAATTGTTAAATTGAAGCAGCTTGTTTAGAAAGTGGCAGCTCGGTTTCCCTTTAAGTGACACTGACAGAGGAACATGCGTGCCTATCAATCAAGGAGCGGGTTGACAAGACTGAGAATAGTGTTGTACCGGTATTGATTATAATTCTATTTTTATGGCAATATCGATGATTTGACACAGACTTTGTGTCAAAATATTGAAAATAAGGATAACATACTGACATAGTGAACCAAATATCAAAGTGTAAATGGGTGTGTGCATGCTACAATCCAGCCTTTCGTTCCAGTTAATACATTTTTTAATATATTTAAAAAAAAAGAGCATTCAGAATTATGAAATATCAATGCACTACCAGAAGCCTACAGAAGCCTTAAGACCTCACGAAGCTGACCAGATAAATGTGCAAATTAATTTCAGTATTCTAAATATAATTGTTAAATTAAAGCAGCTTGTTTAGAAAGTGGCAGCTCGGTTTCCCTTTAAGTGACACTGACAGAGGAACATGCGTGCCTATCAATCAAGGGGCGGGCTGACAAGACTGAGAGTGAGAATAGTGTTGTACCGGTATTGATTATAATTCTATTATATATGCCAATATCGATGATTTGACGCAGACTTTGTGCCAAAATATTAAAAATAAAGAACAAATACCGGTAGTAATAATATTTTCAATCTATCTAAAAATTAGCATTCAGAGTTATGAAATATCCATGCACTACCACTACCAGAAGCCTACAGAAGCCTTAAGACCTCACGAAGCTGACCAGATATATGTACACATTCATTTCCTTACCCATTCTAAATATAACTCCTAAATTGAAGCAGCTTCATATAGAAGGTGGCAGCGCAGTCCCCCTTAAGTGACAGAGGCCCATGCACGTGCCTATCAATCATGGGGCGGGCTAACAAGCCCGGGTATAGTGTTGATTACAATTCTATTTTATATGCCAATATCAGTGATTTGACATAGACTTTGTGTCAAAATATTCAAAATAAGGATCACATAGTGAACCAAAATAACAAAGTGTAAATGTTGTGTGCTGCAATCCAGCCTTCCGTTCGAGTTAATACATTTTTTTTCAAGTATCAATTTCAAAAGAATGAGCATTCAGAAAATGAAATCTTCATGCACTACCAGAAGCCTACAGAAGCCATAAGACCTCACGAAGCTGACCAGATAAATGTGCACGTTAATTTCATTATTCTAAACATAGCCTTCTCTTGATTTGATAATGAAAACATGAAAACAGCTTAATTTCCGGTAGGCATCTTCATTGGTGGCAGAAGGAAGTGTGAACACATGAAACCAAGTATAAATACAGTACGGTAGATGGTTGGTATATCAAAGTTCGAAGAGAGCATCTTAGTATAGCAATTTAATAGCATTACATTATAAAATCAAACCTACCTTTTTCTGCACCTGGTAGGCCTATGTCATTGACATCACCGGGATCCATCATGCTGAACACAAACCTGAAATAATTGGTGGTGGAGATGGGGTTTAAATATTGTACGATAGTTTAAATCTTAAATGCATTGGAGAATACCGGGGAGAATACAGTCACCCAAAAAACAATCTGGGGGTATCGGTATCACTTAGTATCACAACGCCCTCAAAAAATTTATCTTGTTGTTGTCGGTTGGATTAAAATTTATAACATTTATACGCATGTAGTTACTCTACCAAACGCTACTTCAGTCTGTTAACGTCATAAAGTAGACCTATATGTCATTTGGTTGGTAATAAAGAGTGGGTAAGTTCGAAACTTTAATAGTCATATACCAAGGCAATACGGCCACCGCGCTGACGATGTTTATTATATTTTTTGCAGCGTGGTATTGGCAGGACTCATTCAAATGGGAGAGCCAAGAGTACCAATATAGGGAATGGCTAGGATAGGCTATAGTGACTACTATAGCATACAGTCATGCGCAGTTACACAACGGCAAGTCTTGGAGGCAGGAATGATTTTGCCTATACATACATGTCATGTCTGGGCCGACCGCAAGATCGATGTGCGCGAATCGGTACTAATTTAATTCTAGTCATAGACCTAGGCCTACTTGATACAAGCCTAACTACTTGAAATGAAAATTTTTAGGATTGATATTCAACACATGCGATCGGCCCTGATGTCGCAGGACTGTGAAAAGATAGGCCTTTAAAAGCGCTTTTATAGGCCGAGTACTAAAAACAGTGATACGGTAGCAATTAGAAGCAAATTTCTCTAGATGCAACTGTTGAATCTCAATTAGACTTACCGATAAGGATCGAAAATAACAGAGATAAATGGGCGAAGTACACATCCGTCTTTCAAGATAATCAATGAAAGAATGAAATAAAAGCATCGCATGCGCATTTCGTGCAAATTTCGTTTCAAACGAAGTACGTTTCAAGTTCGTTTGATAGTGCGTTTTCCGTTCGTTTGAAACGAAGTTCGTTTCCAGTTCGTTTGAAACGAAGTGCGTTCGACAATCGTTTCGATTGAAACGAAGTTCGTTTGACAATCGTTTGACGTGCGTTTGAGATCCGTTTCGTGCGATCGTTTGGAAAGCGTTTGGGAAGCGCTCTGATCGGGCGTGTTCGTTTGGGAGCGTTTCGAAATTTTCGTCTGGGGTGTGCGTTTGTTTTCAAACGCTTTTCAAACGGCTGATAAACGGCAGATAAACGGATGATTTTCGTTTGAATTTCGTTTTAGAATAAACGCTTTTTGCCCGTTTCAAACGCGTTTGAAACGAAATCAATTTGGAGACGGCCCCTTACTTAAGGCATGACCGTACAAGTTCGTACAATCGAGCGGCACGATTTCTTGTCGGGGTAGTTCTGGGTTGTAGTTCGGACCAATTTCTGGAAGATTTGCCTCTGCGTGTCGTAGCATGACAGAAGCGACCCCACCTCTAATTCCTCGTTTTATCCAGTGCACCATCTCTAGATTGGTCAATATTTCCAACTGCACCTGTGTACATTTCAACATGGCATGGTATGCAAAGTGAGGCAGGGTTAGAAACTTGCCGGTGTCCATTTGGAAATATTGCATTAACAAATTGCGAAATTGTTCGAAGCAACTTGCCAGCAATAAGACATCGGTAATCAGATACACCAGTAGATAGTCTTTCAGTGTCTCACATGACATTGCCCGCCACACATGTTTTGCATGTTCATAATCAGCCATTGTAATGTCGATCTGATGAAGCGAATCGTAAAACTGATCTCTTGGCGGAAGCGCGTCGAGTTTAAGTTTCTCGATCTCATCCAGGAAATCATAGCAGAAAACACCTTTTCTAGTCATGAGCTGATATCGTTCCTCGTTTCTCTGAACATACTCCCATAAGAGGGGGAACGCGATTGAATTGCGATCCTTTTCACTGCTTATGGTGCTTTTATCATTCTTCATAGAGTCTGCAATCGATGCCAGGGAGGCTTTCATGAACTCAAACGAGTCTTGAAAGACTAATTCTCCATCAAACACAGCTAAATAATGCTCAGTGTTTCGCGGTAAAATCCGTGGAGGTGGTTTCCCACGTTTTTTATTCCGTCGCGCTATGGCCTTTATTAGAAGGTGCTGATCAAATCGTACGCCTCCATGAGCGAAACACGGTACTGATGCTGTTGTTTTCTCACTACCATAAGTCAAGTTACAGCGATTGCACAAAGCGAAGCGGAATTTTCCAGAAAGATGACAATGATCTTTGTATGGAGAGTTTAGCTCGGTAAAAGCCTGTCCACACATTTCACAGGATGTTTGTCGATGAAAGCGAAACCAGTTTTCGCGAGTCATTTTCAAAGGCTGGTTTTCAGTAGCGTTTATGATCTGAATCTCTTGTCGTTGAGTGTCAAGCCAATCGAGGAAGCGTTCGACGCAATCTAGACCGACCCGATGATGTAGTGACGAGTTATACGTTCTATTGGGGTTACATATTCTGATCGCTGCCACAGCAATAGGCACGTGTCTACGTCGATTATTGTCTTCTGGGCAGGGGATTTGCATTGTTTCAAAGTCGTAATAGATGGCAAATCGGCTCATGAACATTTTTTCAAACTGAGAAAAACGGACAGTTGTTGGAGCACTCGGTGTTTTGTAAAGCTGCGCTTTTTGGGAGCAGCAGCTAATCCAATGTTCGGTCCGTCGTTCTTCTGTCGTGAATCTGCAGAAACACGACCGACAAACAAGTTTCTTTCCCTGAGAAACGTTATTACCTAAAAGACGACTTAAACTTTTTATTAGAAAGTAGTGTTTTCGATACAGCAATAGGTCAGTGCAGCATTCTTCTGTTGGGCGACTGGTCAAATTCTTGCTTAGATAGTAGATTCGAAGGGGCGGGTGATCCCTTTTTTGTTTTGTTTCGCTGACTCCAAACACGCTCAGGACTAGAGAGGGATTGTTTCGTTCAAAGATTGCCATTTGACTCAAAGGTGTAGGAAAACTTAAACCCGAAAAGTTAAGCGAGCTTTTCGTGTACCAACTCTCAACTTTATATCGAGGAGGTGGTTGTGTCCACCTTCCCCGATTTTCAAAGAGTAGTAAACAGTCACGGAAACACACATCGTCTTTGGCTTTCGGAGGAGAGACACAAGCGCGTTTTCCACTCAATGATCGGGGTAGTACGCTGTGTCGCCTTATAAACGGATCCAGTGCACCTCCTCGAAAAGGTGTGAAAGCCGATAGATAGAGGCGTAAGCTCTGAACACACACAAAGCTCCAGCCGGACCCTTCGTGGTGGAAAGTATCAACTTTCCCAGAAATTTCCTCTAGCTGTTCTTGAATATCGTCCCCGATCTTGTCTTGTCCTGGATATATACTGCGATTTTTAGTGTTGAACCACGGTTCTGCACTATGCTCTACGAATTCCCTAGCCGTGTTATCTTCGGATCCCTCCGGGTGAGCAACCGGTACCAATTTACTGAATAAAACCTGAAGTTCAACATGATACTTTAAAGCTTCATTGTTTTTTGCAGCAGTGGCTAGCGTCTTTCTAAGCTTCCGGACTATTAACGGACGTGCTACTTTAGTTAAAAATAACTGTAAATCGTTACTCAATCGTACCGGAGGTCCGTAAACATATTTTTGCGCCGTGCGACCTTGTGGTCCAAAAATGTTTTTGAGGCGAAACATGATCTTCGTGAACGTAAATCACAACACTAAACCGGTATATTGCTTTCTTGGATTCTAATCAGTGATAACACGACAGACGTTTTCTCAGATCAATTAGTTTAACTGATTGTCGATTGTCGCCTTCGAAAGTGCATGGTACAAATAACCTTCCCCCAGGCAAAATTCACTTCTTCACCGGATTCGTGGCGAATGTCAATGTCTATCTCATTAAAGAATGTACCATTTAACGGTAAGTATCGAGGACAAACGAAAGCGTGTGAGAGATGTTTTGTGCGATCCCGTGGATTGACAGGAATACTCCTCAGTAAAGGCGTATACACATTGCCGACAGGCGTAGATTTTACAATGGAAGAGTATATGAACAAATTGTACGCATTGTAATCGAGATTTGGTTTGCGAGACGCTTTAATAAGGTAACGTTTTGCGTCTTTCAGTCGTTGATCTGTGGCGATCAAGGCGCTACTCGAAGGTCCAGAAGCTCGTTCATCGGTTTCAGTGTGCTGGTGAGAAGCTCGATCCTCTTGCATGTCCTCCGAGGTGATTTCACTCGGCATAGAAGTAGGTCTATCTATGTGTGGAGTCGTCTGTGGCTCGGACGAGCTCGCCGTGTCCGTGGAAGCCAGCCGAGAAGTTTCAATGTCTTTTTCCTTTTTCCTTCTCTTCGATCGAGTCTTAGAAGCTCCCTCAAAATCCTCTTCTTCAAATTCGGAATTACCCGACGCTGTTTGTTCTCGTCGACGTTTCGTTACGGACTCTTCATCTTGCTGCTTACCCTGGACGATCAACTTGTCCTCGGAAAACGGTCCCTTTGTTTTAGACTCTGTGCCGTCATTGAAAAAGTTCTTAGTATTATCAAATCCTAGAACTTCGGCCACGTCAGAAGATAGCTCAATCGCTTCGCCTTCGAATAGATGGATTTGAGCAAACCCCGTCGATGACAAACGAAATTTTCCCGCCCATATTTTATTTGGTAAATGATCAAGTCGTGGTCGTCGGAGATTGAGTCCTTCGATGAGGTCTTCTGCACTGCCATAGTCCAATAGTTCTTTCCCTGCGGGAATCAAGGGTTGTCGGATATTTGCGTCTCACTTCGCGGTCAATCCATGGCGGATAGCTTTTGTCACGAATAGTTTTCCGCGGAATAAAGCGGTCTAATCCAGTGTTATACACACCTAGCCACTCTGACCACAAATTGTCAATGCCGTCCTGGCCATTTTGCAAACAGAAATCAGAGTTGGGACCAAGCTCGTCACAAAGGAATGACCTTAGACCTGTGTAGTCCGCACGCGTAAAGTCATAAACAACGCGCGAAATTCCAACACGACGGGGCATTCTAGTACGGAAATTCGACACTACGGGAAAATGATCAGAATCGTACATTCCTGGCCATGTTTCCGTGTCACTGAATCGCTCTGGTTGATTTGTCAGAATTAAGTCGAGTATGTTTCCATGCTTATGAGTAGGGTTGAGGACGAGCTGTGTTAACGAGAAATCGTTCACGATATTACAAAACTCCCCAGACACATGAGAGCCATTGACACTAGACACAGTGTCCCAATTGATGCTCGGAATGTTTAGGTCGCCTGAGAGACAAATATTGCTGAATTCTCCCTCACAACTTTTGAGAACGTCCCTGAGGTCCCCCAGGAACGCCATCTGCTCATCGACATTATCCGGTGGATTATAGCACACAATAAGAGCAAAAGGCTCGTCAGAATCTGGTTTGACCTCGCACACAAGAATCTCGGAGTTTTCTTTTTCCAGATCAGTTCTACGGTACGACGGCATGTCCGATCTACATGCCATTAGAACGCCGCCACCACGTTCTTGGTCCTGCGAGTTGCGGTCCCTTCGATGGATGGTGTACGAAGGCGGCAGTATTTCACCGTCTGCTACCTCTGCGTTTAACCAAGTCTCCGAAACACACACGAAATCAAACTGATTACAAACCACCAACTGCTGGAACTGCGCCAGCTTATTTTTCGACCGATTTACAGTTTTTAGACTACGAGCGTTCAGCAACATAAATGAATATTGTGTCATGTAGTGTTAGGTTTGATGTAGGTCCAAGCAATTACAATTTCCCCAAAATGGCCAATTTACAGTACATTCGACCTCTGTGACCTTGAAAAGTAGGTCAAATCAAAGAAGACCAGGGTGACACATTGAATGGTTGTTAGAATTAGATGTACCTATGATATAAAATTGGTGCCAATCGGGCAAGTAATACTAGGAATAATGGCATTTTGTAGAATTTAGGATTTGGCCCCCTCCCTGGAGGCCAAACGGCAAATCAGATCGCACCAAACTTCTGTACCTGAGACCACCTGACCAAGGGGTACATGTGTACTTAATTTGTGATCAATAGTCATTGCAGTTAAGAAACGTGCCATAGTTACGGCCTGACGGCGAATTTACGCCATTTGACCTCTGTGACCTTGACAAGAAGGTCAAATTAAAAACCTGTGTGACATATACTGTATGGTGGTTAGATGTACCCATGATATCAAATTGGTGGCAATCGGGCAAGAAGTTAAGGAATAATCACATTTTTAAGGTTTTTGGATTTTGCCCCCTGGTGGTCAAGTGGTGAATCATATTGGACCAAACTTCGGTCCCTGAGATCACCTGACTAAGGGGTAAATGTGTACTAAATTTGGGATCAATAGTCATTGCAGTTTAGAAACGTGCCATCGTTACATCCTAACGGCCAATTTACACCATTTGACCTCTGTGACCTTGAAAAGGAGGTCAAATCAAAAACCCGGAGGATATATGATGCACCTTTGCTAGAAGTACCTACCATATTTTTTTTCAAAATTTCCCGACTACTATTAAGGGAGATATTGCATATTTTCACTTTTAACGTTTGGCCCCTGGTGGCCAAACCATGAAACGAATCGGACCGAAACTTGGTCTCCAAGGTGTCATTACATAAGGGTACATGTGTACCAAGTTTCAACTCAATAGCTCTAACAGTTACGAAACGTGCCCTGCTAACGGACGACGGACGACGACGACGACGACGGACGCCACGGTATGGGATAAGCTCACCTCTGCTAAGAGGTGAGCTAAAAACGAATACAGGCGTTTATCGGTTTCTTTCTGCTGGGGATCTGTTGACTGAAGTAAAATCCTCGACACAAATTTTCGAGTTCAAAATCATGCCATAGTTTAATTCGCACAAAAATACCAGTTTCTGCAGAAAAATCAGAGAAATAGTCTTGCACAGCAAGAAGTATATGGTTTAAAGGAGACTTCACAAAAAGGCGTACCAATTCTCGAAGTTTTAATCCGGAATTAGTCGGTGAGAAAACCACCGCACCTTGAAGTAGTTTGAAAACGACGTTTTCCGTACAGAAATTATCTCGGTGAGCTTTGGAGAAAAAACGAATTAACTTCGCATCAAGATACGCAAGAATCCGATGAAATCCCTCGTTTCGTAACCAATACTGTGAATTTTTCAAAAAATATATATTAACGAAGAGCCTTTTAGATACAGCTATGGTAAAATCCTCATACCGTTTCGTAGTCCACCCGCGAGGGGTAAGACTAACACGTGCCGTTTTCTTACTGTTAAATACCTTTTTTAGGTCAATACACACTTTCCTTTTAAGTGGTGGTGGCCGAAACTGAAAAACTACCTGGCCTAAGTCACATTTTAAATACGGCTTGACGAGCGAAAAACGCATCTGCCAGATGTAATTATTGAACTCTGTGAACGGCTGCCTTCGTCTCCCTCAATGCAGTACTTACATATCAAATCACTCCGTATTCAAAAAGGCAATTTCACTGAAACGAAAAAAACAACAACAAAATAAGTCTCCCATCAGAACAGAAATCATAGGTAATCACTGGCCTTATGTTCTATTAGTTTAAACATAACTCTCTAAGCAGGAGTTGTTTACACAAGACTAAAAACATACTACTCAAAAGAAACATACTACTTAGAATAAACAAGACTCATTGCCGTGCGTGTGCGAGATCAGTTATAGTAAGTGCGGAGAGCAATATTAACAGTGAGTGTTGCCATCTTTAAATATATTTCGCAATGAATTGGTTCCATGTGGTAGATGTTCTTTTGAGACATTAAAACATGTTTCCCGCTTATTGGTAATCATCATTTGGAAATAGAAAGATTAGACCCTTTTCATGAGAGAGAAACATAAAGACTTACCAAATTTCGTTTATCTCGTCCAATAATCCACAGATCCATGTCGCTGCCTTTATATCAGTTCTTCGAAAACAACTACATTTGGATCATCACATCCAGCCAGATTTAAGCCAAGGGTAAAAAATATTCCAACTTTAAAAGTGCGGAAAAAAGATAGTCGATCCTCCTGAACGTCTAGCGCCGTTAGCCGCATCGAGTGAAATGGGCTGTTGGGGCGTTGATGATATATCTTGACCTACGGTCGCAGGAGATTTTTCTGTGACGTCGTCAAAAATACCGACCATCATTGGTTCAGAGCGCCTAAAACCTCTTGCCAAATGTCATAATTTGAATCCCGGGGTCTACCTAGGGACTTGGCGAGAGTGCAAAAATATAAGATACAGGTATAAAAACAGGAAATACGATTCTCTTGTTTTCAGGTAAATTGAAACTCTTGAACGGAACAAAAACAGACTTCATAATTACCAGTTCCGGAATAACAAGTAATGATACGGTCGTTAATATCAAATATTGATGGATCACAGACCAACAAACTGCGTCGTTACCTTCGTTCGCTTTAAGACCAACGCGTTTCCAATATACAAGATGGAGATATGCCAAATGGGCCAACTCGTTATTGCGTTTGCTGACTTTACTGAGCGTTTCTTTCGGAGGCTTACCTGGTCATATTCAAAGCAGTCCTTTCTGCTGTGGTATTCTGAAACTTAAAAAAGATAAAATCCCCCACATGCGAAAGAGCAGTAGGCAGGGAGAGTAGCAGCCTTCCTAAAAAAAAAAAGATATCGCAGGGATCCCAACATTCCGTGTCATAAACCAGGATATACGCTGTAGTTCCGTTTGCTGATGATTTCTTGGTGATTTTAAACAAACACATTTTAAATGCAAACGCTAATTTTCGTTGCGTTTCCATTTTCCGTTGCGTTTGCAATGCGTTTGATGATTTAAACAAACACATTTTAAATGAAAACGCTATTTTTCGTTGCGTTTCCATTTTCCGTTTGTGCTTGCATTGCGTTTGCATTTAAAATGTGTTTGTTATATACTACTGGTCACATTTCACAAAAGGTCTACAATAGGGAAATGAACAACAAGTCCGTATCAACCTGTCAAGTTCAGATGCGACAAGCGCCTAGTTTTGGTAGAGCGGGTCACAAATGTAAAATAAGCTTCGTGGTTTCTCGGAAACCTAAAAACTAGGTCGCGTATGCGCGCGCACGTTGTGTATCAAAACAGCCGATTCCGGCCCGTGGTTCTGACATGCTGCGAGGATTCAAGTATTGCATGTACTGGGACTAATCAGGAGCAAAAACGCCCGTGACTGGATAGTATAAGCTTGTCCGGGACCTACGATGCTAGTGATTGGATAGTTATTGCCAGTCCTAGCCACTACTGATTCTGTGAAACTCGGGGATAGGAGCTGTATATGACATGACAAACGGAATAGGAAAAACGTGAGTACAGTCTTGATTTTAGATTATATTTTTTTATTTAGTTTTGTGCTCTGCGGACATCGCCGCAACACAGTGTAGGCCTATGTAATGCAATGATGATAGGGTCATCCCTGTGTTCCCCTGTATGACGGTAGTTGATAAAGCTTGGAATCAGTGAAACCATGTAACCAGTGATAAACCTTGGAATAGTCAGTACTAAACCGTGGAATCACTGTGCAAGTTCCGCGTGAAATCGGGCGCGTTCCTTCCACGATTTATACCCACCCAACTGCCAATCTCGTCCCAGCTTACTTTATTGATTGCAATTTGCCAGTAGTTCCAGAATCAACCTTTTGTTGAGGATGACGTCATCATTGAATGCATTGGAAATGTGTTGTTGTCGTTTAAAAATAAACTTATATTCATGATGGGCAGCCATTTGCATGTATCTAATTATTGCTCTTCGATGAAAGCGAAAGTCAGCTTTTGTTATTGTTTTGTATTCCATAAACTAAAATAAAACGTTTTTATTAGAAGAATCATTTGTATATATAATGCTCTGATAAAGCTCAGTAAGAATAATAATAATGGGTTGATAGGAATCCGAGGTATTTTGAAGCCCTTTAGACCAAAGCCCTTACAGGCCTTTGGTCTCAAAAAGGCTTCAAATTAGCTTAGAAACCCCTAAGAACCAGCCACCCCAGTATTATTATTCTTAGGGAATACACTGGTAGTCAATGCATTTTACGAGTAAATAAATACAAGATGGCCACTGGATATTTATTAAATACAGATAGAGCACATAGAATTCCACTCGGTTTGAAAGCTGAGAGGCAGCATCACATCATTACTCATAATCCCTCTTCTGCTAATCCCAAAGAAACTTTGTATGTTAGAATACCGGCATCGAGGGAGAATACATTTTTTGTACCCAGGTCTCTTTTTCTGTCAGCTGATGTAACCATTTCTGGTGATTCTAAAAATAGTGTTGTAAATAATCTTGGTAGAAATCTAATCTCAAAGATGGTGGTTAAGTGGGGAACAGAGCAGATATTTGACCTTGACGAATACAGCCATTTTTCTACATTTAAAGATCTGTGGCTAACTGGGGAGGAAAGGAATGACAGGGTTTTTCAAGGTATTCAGTCAAAAAATCTTAGAGAATTAAGATAGGGAGTAGCTGAAGCTGATGTCACTGGTGAAACAGCTAATGAAAAGACACTAAAGGAAGTGTTTGATAAGAAGTACAAAATACCATTAGATTTTGAATTATTCCACCATCATGCTCCATTTTACAAGTTTCCAATTCAAGAAGATGTGATTATTGAAATAACTTTAGCACCAAAGGAGGAAATCATAGTCACCACAACCACAGCTAGCATGGGCTACAAACTTGAAAATATTTGTTTTGAATACGACACAGTTACTAATAAGATGATTGCAAATCAACTGAGCAACAAGTACAACTCTGGTTTCTCGATATTTTATGATTGGGTAGACCATTTTAAAACAGTTAATGTTACTGCTAATGAAACACTGATTAATGAGAACATCAACTTTCCAAGAATGTCAATTAAAGGATTATTGTTATTATTTGTGTCTGACTATGTAGATGGAGCTAGAGATTCAGAGAAGTTTGAAAACCCTAACATAAGTAAAGTACAAATCACAATTGAGGGTGTTGCCAATCAGGTGTTCCCAGAAGGAATGCGAATGATGGATCAATGGGAGGAGATCAAGAAACACTTCATGTCTGAAGATTTGAAGAAAAATCATGACTGTAACATGACAATGGAGAAATACTATGGTGATTCTAATCACTATGGTTTATGGTTGGATTTGAGAACCACAGAAGAAAACCGCTTACACGGATCAGGAAAGAAGCTCCAGAACACAAAAGATGGTATTCAATTATCTATTACAAAGAAATCTGGAAAGGGACCATACAAAATGCACATATTCGTGGTTTCTGATGCCCAGGTAAACATCCAGAATTCTCAGATTGCTTCACTCCAGCACTAAGGTGCTGCAAGAACAAAGTTCGCTACAACATTAGATTTTTATCCTAATTAAATGGATACACCTGGAAAGAAAGATATCATAAATACACTGTATCAAAGTTTACTGTTGGCATCAACAACAATTGGTTACTCTATGTTACTGAAAAGGTTCTTGAGAATCAATATCGGTCCCCCAAGTCAGGCCAACCTAGAGGAAATTATTAAACTGGGTGGAACTGTAGCTATTAGTAATGGAACATTAGAGTACCTTTACGATCAAGGAATCCTACCCAGAAATATTATGAAGTAAGAATAATTTACTTAACTAAATGGTAACTGTAATGAACATCGATTCCAGCGACTACCCGGATCAGAGTTCAAGTGATTTAACAGTCAATCTCAAGACTGAAATTCAAGATGCATGTAGCATCACTTTAACTTTTGCAGTAATACCTTGTACATTTTACAACATCAGTGCGGCCAGGGAGAATAACCGAATCAAAGTTAAGGGGTTTTATGTGGCAGAGATTACGCTACCAGATGGTCTCTATGACCTACAGAGCTTTTCAAAAGTATTTGCGGAGAAGTTGAAAGAAAATAGTATGAGTCGAGGTGCTGTCAGATTTGACCTTGAAGAACCAGGTAAGGCCATATTAAAGTTCCTAAAGAGAAAAAATGAGGAGCATTATCAGATCTATTTTATTGGTAAAAGCAATGAGTTATTTGGTATGAAAACAGAATGGCCTTACCCTTTAGACAATAAAAGTAAGGATGATGTTGTAAGCGAGAAACCAATCAATTTTATACCAATTAACCATTTTGTTTTTTACTGTGACATAATCGAATCTACTAGTGTATTAAGTAATGGTGAAACATCTGATGTGCTAACCACAAGACCAATAAAAGAAGCTAATTTTGGGGATTTAATAGCATACACCTTTGAGAAACCAATAGCAATTCCTGTAAACCAAGATTCAA
Source organism: Lineus longissimus (assembly GCF_910592395.1). Classification (NCBI taxonomy): domain Eukaryota; kingdom Metazoa; phylum Nemertea; class Pilidiophora; order Heteronemertea; family Lineidae; genus Lineus; species Lineus longissimus. The sequence continues at coordinate 15,935,287 of NC_088309.1, read as the reverse complement.
TAAGCTGAATATTCGCTTAACGGATGAAAAAGGTGACATCATCGATCTTAATGGTCATGATGTACTGTACCAATTGGTATTAACACATCATTGAAATTAAATTCGTTGAAATTAAATGGCTGGCATTGGCATGTTATTTGGATCTGCAATAATCAATGGATTAGCATTTACTGGATCTGGTTACCTTTTCAAGTCACTAGATAAAAACGGTTATGAAGCTGAAGTGAAAAGACATGATTTGGCTCAGGAGCAATTACAAAAAGCTTCAACCGAATGGGAGGAGCATAGAAAGAGTACTATTGACTTTGTTAATCTTGAATTAAAGAGAGAAAGAGACGCTTCTATTGATTTTAACAATACTGATTCAGCACTTACTGTTTACAATCATTTACATCCCGATAGAACTATAGTACTACCTCAGAGACCACAATTAAGTGATTATTACAAACCTAGTGATGAAATGAAGAAATACGAGTACCTATGGATTATCCTAGAACTTAGTGGTTTAGGATTAATAATTTATTATTTTACTAGGGTTAGAAAGACTAAGACCATTGATGAGAAGCGGGACTAAGATTTTTGATGTGAAAGAGTAACTCCAAATGGATGTTGTAGTCTAATGATCAGTTTTGATCATTTTTTCATCTTAAGTTCTTCTATGTAGTACTGTCTTTTCTCCTTAGGAATAACACTGTTTTCTTCTAAGGCATCCTCATGGCTGATTCATCCTTATTAAAAAATAATACTAAAATTCTTATGTTCTCTCTGTAGTCCTTGACAACTGAATTGTACTTCTGAACTAGTAACCAAACAGTAAGATTGTAGTGCCTGCCAGAAAAGGCAATATTACTAAACTCGGACACCTTCTTTTTTGTGTCTCTCAAATTAGCACAGTCATCAATTAGGAATAATGTGTTAGAACCAGCAAAGGTCAGAGTAGCAAATTGAAGCACAAGGTCCAAATTACTGGCCACCGCTTCGGGATTAACTATGTAGACGCTCTTGTCTTAGTAAATCCATTTCCTGTCATATGTCTTATTGTTGAAATATGTTGGACAGAAAATGACTATGTTCTGGAATTTGTGTCGATACTCCTTTTCTAAGAGGTCAAGGGCAAAATATGTCTTACCACAATTGGTGACACCAGAAATTAGCATGTTATGTGGCTCGTAAATAAATACTTCACCCATTTAAATGGATGTAAAGGATGACACACAGCAGTATCTAAGGGATTTGTACTACAACCCCGAGAGTCCCGTGGCTTACAGTTCTTTGAGTAAGATGTGGAAAAAGGTCAAGGAAGATGGTAAACTTATTAAACAAAAAGAAGTTAAAGAATTTCTAGAAACACTACCAACTCACCAACTACACAAACCGGCCATTAAGAAATTCACCTTCAGGAAAACAATGGTATCGTACATCGATCAACAGTGGCAAGCCGACCTGGTTGACATGCAGAAATTCGAGAGTAAGAATAAAGGTTTCAGATTCATTTTAACAGTCATAGATCTATTCAGTCGTTTTTCTTGGGCTCTAGCAGTTAAGAGTAAGAGGGGAGAAGAAATCAGAGACGCATTCAAATTGATTTTCAGGACTTCGTCCAAGGAGCAAAGCTCTAGAGAAGCAAAACCAGTTGTGGCGATACCAGAAAAGATCCAGTTTGATGACGGTACAGAATTCTACAACAAACACTTCAAGGAACTCTTAACTCTTTCACTGCCAGATATTTTTTCGATAAATACCCCTAGTTTGCCAGGAATTGCTGTATTTTGACCATTTTTGTGAAATAAAAATGAAATAGAAATAAAGAAGATATACCAATGAAACATGTCTTATTTTCTTTGTCTATGCTTCCTCTTCATGAAACAATTCAATAATACTTTCTTTCTGAGTGGTATACATTGAAACATTCATCTGGACAAAGGGTAACTTTGCACTTTACACAAAAGTAGCGAGAATCGCGCCTTTTTCCCTTTTTTTGACATACTCTACATTTCTTCTGCTTATGCTTCTTTCCCTCCCCAGCAGGGAACATAGCCTTCTTGTGGACTTTAAACCCACCAATGAGCCTACCTTGGGGGTCATGAATGGGTGCTCTACGGGGTGGTTGGGGTGCTGGAGGGGGGTTCTCATCATCTGAGCTGGACGGCATTTCCTCATCAGTTTTGCATAATTCTTTGATTATTGATAGCTGAAAGTCCAGTAATGACAACTTGTCATTTGGGTTATTGTCATTGTAAATGACATGGGCATTGTGTAAGGACAGTTCTAACAAATATAATACAAGTTTCTTGGTCCACTTGATTGTTTTTCTCACAGAGGGGTAGTACGAAAGCATCTGGTCAATGCGGTCAACCCCATTCATATTCTCATTATAATCTATGACACACACAGGTTTGTTCACATTGGTACGAGCGCCACCCCTTCCCCTGATCTGAATTTCTCTCATTGCATTGTCATGCTTTGTACTTATAACTCTCACAGTTCGATTGTCCTGCCAAGCCATTATAAGGCAACGTCCATTGTCTCTGGCAATAGTATCTCCTTTCTGAAGAGCGTGTCCACGAGTCCCAGCTTCACGAATCTCCAGTGGCTCTCCACGGTTTTTCCTCAGTGTACCAACAACATAGGTGTTCCTATCAAGTAATGTTTCACTCAGAGCAACTGAATTATAAAAGTTATCCATATAGAGTGAGAAGAAGTGTCCCAGTAGTCTGCCACAAAGAGCCATTACTATCTCCCGAAGTGTGTTTCGAGTTCCATCATAGATCTGCAAGTTCCAGCAGTACGCTGTATGAGAGTCTGCAAGGATGTAACTCTTTATACCGTACTTGATTGGTTTCATAGGGTTATAAACCCTGAATGCTAGCCTCCCTTTCCAACGGAGCATACCTTCGTCTATGGATATGTGCTCATTCGGAGTGTAATAAGCACGAAACTTAGGAAGTAATGCGTCCAGGACAGGCCTTATTTTATAAAGCTTGTCTGCGTTGTCAGCAGGCATCGCTGCATTATCGTTGAAATGCAGGAACTTCATCAACAGCTGAAACCTGTTTCTAGACATAGTGTTATTGAAGAATGGGGTGGCGAGCACTTCATCAGTAGACCAGAACATAGATAACTCAGGCTTTTTCGTGATACCAGTCAGCATGAGCAACCCGAGTAGTTTTTTCAACTCATCCATAGTCATAGCATCCCACTTTCGAACTCGTGAATGAGGGGAGGGAATAGCATTCAGACCAGTGAAGTATTGATCTGCATACCTGTTTGTTTCATTTACGATACCTTCCAAGACATCGTCATCAAAAAACAGGCGGAAATGATCGAGTGGGTTATTCCCTAGGTTGCGTGCAGGCCCTCTAGGCCCAGGGTTCCCGTCACAGGGCTGCACCACTGGCTGACGTCCAGCAGGCCCAAATGGATTAGGGGGAAGAACTTGTGGTCTCCCTCTGCCTCTCCTGGCTCTTGCAGGTCCTCCACGATTCTGTTGGCCCCGGGCATGATTTGGTTGACCTCTACCTCGATTTTGTTGACCTTGGGCCCCTCTCCCCCTTCCTTGGTTCCCTCGTCGACCTCTACCTCGTCTACGTCCCCTGCCCTGTCCCCTAGGAGTAGCAACTGGTGCTAGAGGCCCACCATCACTATCTGAATCACCTGAGGCATTCCCTGCATCACTCCCGGAAGTGTCCATGCGGGCTGGACTATGGCCATGGCGTGCCCTTATTCTAGCACCACGGCGTACAGCCCCACGACCCCTAGCTGCATTAGTAGTAGTACTAGGCCCTGGTAAAGGTTCATTATCAACAGTGCTACCATCGTCACTATGTATATCTATATCTAAATCAGGCCTATTACTGCCGAGAGCATCGCCACTTTCACTGTCACTTTGATACACAGGCACATAGTCATTGTCTCTACCATTATCGTTATCAGAGTCAACATCTGGGCCACCAAAATCGCCATCAACAGACTCAACAGCTCTCTCACCTGTATCAAGGCCTTCCTCAACATCACAATCATATTCAGTGTCTGAATCATCGCCAAAAGGATCGCTTTCCGAACCAGAATCAGCGCAAATCTCAGCGACTTCTTCCACAGTGAAAGTTTTCCCTCTCCTGCCCGCCATTTTTGGCCAATGACGTCGCCTCGTAATGCTTACGCACACTTTCGATCGTCTGCTTGATGCCACATGAGTCATACATTGATTCTATGAGCTCAAATCGCCACGCCATCTGCTATAAGACCTTGAACTAAAAAAACGTTGATCGACGTCCTTTGGCAGTCAAGTGATTTATAGCAAAAACGTCGAACGACGTCCTTTGGCAGTCAAAGAGTTAACAGAAAATGACATAGAATGGTTCTCTACAAAATCTGATAAGAAGGCAGCGGTAGTAGAAAGATTCAACAGGACTCTTAAAGAAAAAATGTGGCGTTATTTCACTGCTAAGGAGACAGACAAGTGGATTGACGTACTGGATGACTTGGTCAGTGGCTACAACAACACATTTCACTCATCAATAGGTATGAAACCTGTAGACGCCAGAAAGATGGAAAACGAAGGAGCTGTGTGATACAATCTTTACGGTCTTCACCTCAAAGAAACATTTGGAGATCCAAAGTACAAAGTAGGTGACAGTGTAAGAATTTCAAAGTACAAGTCCATTTTCGGTAAAGGTTACATGCCCAACTTCACTGAGGAAGTATTCCAAATCAAACAGATCATCTTCACTCACCCTATTTTCTACAAACTTGAAGATTATCATAAAGAGGAAATTCAAGGATATTTCTATGAAGAGGAATTGAGTTATGTTCCTAATCCTGACCAGCTAGAGTACAAGATCGAGAAAATCTTGAGGTACAAGACAAGTAAAGGCAAGAAATATGGATTAGTGAAGTGGAAGGGATACAGTGATAAATTCAATGAATGGTTACCAGTTTCTGATATCAAATCATTGAAATGAAATAAAGTCTCTAAAGTGACTTAAGTCACAAGAACAAGTTCGAAAAAAACGCAATTAAAAAAAAAATGTCCTACTAAATAAAGAAAGAAATGGAGGGAGAAATATTTAATGCTACTGTCAATGTGTATCAGCAACAACCTATGTATCAGCAGCAACCTATGTTTCAGCAGCAACCTATGTATCAGCAACAACCAGTAATTTCAGGACCTATTGTGTTTTGTGTTAAATGCTACGAAAAGAAACCTGAAATTAAATTTGGAAAGAACAGACGTAATAAACTACTTGATAACTGTAAAGAATGTGGTTCAACTGAAATCAAGGGATGTAATAAATGTTATGAAAATAAATTACTAAGTGATGGTGAATTTGGTAAAGATGGAAATAGAGGTAACTGTAGATCATGTTTTAATTCATATTACTAAAAGGATTACCTTGACCAAAATGGTAATAGGCAGACACAAAATTAGGGTTGGTCTTAACCGCATTTCTAAGGGAAAGTGTACTGGTAATTCATCATTCAATCTAGGATGTACAGACAGTTTCTTCTCACAGTGGTTAGAGTTCCAGAGGAGTCTATCTCCAATAGTAGAAGAAGAGTTGGATCATGTCTTACCAATCAAGGAATTCAAAGATAAACCTGAACTGTGCTTTGCTTGGTTTAACATGAGACCAATGGAAAAGACAGAAAACAGACAGAAGAGTGCTACAGTAGACTACACACTATTTAAGGATCAATTGGATAGGTCAATGGATTTCATGGTAAAAATGAGAAGTGAAAACTGGTTTGTCTCTCGAGACCAGAATGTGATACCAGATTGGAAAACAGTGATATCACAGCATTTCGGGGATTATCTTTGTGATGAAAATATGATTTTGCTTAATAAATTATCTAATTTGAATAACAACATGAGAATGAACCAGAACATTAACATATGTAGTATGACAGAAATGATAAACGAGATGATTAAGTTGAGTAATAGACTTAATAGAAATTTACTCTTTGCAGTGAATTGATTTGACTTTGTCTTTTGACTTAATTAAATGAGCATAACTTGGGGTTACACTAAAAGACCAAAGAATTGGAAAGATAGGTTAGAACACTTTTACAAAAAACTAGATGAGCTTGACAAGCAAGACGTGGAGAATCCACCAGTTGTGGAGAATCCACCAGTTGTGGAGAATCCTCCTTCTAGGCCTAGGAGATCTACTTCAGGCAGTACTTTGTCCTCAGCAAAAGAGTTGAGCTTTGATCCAAGGATAAAGCCCTCTAATGCTAATAGTAATAAACTTATTTCTGGTGTTGATTCTAGTTTTTCACATTAGTTTTTTTAAACTTAATTAAATGGAAGACAGAAGTAGGCTTTATCCTGATTTGAGTAATGAACAGAATACCGGGACAGTAAACCCGGACTACGTCCAGAGAGTTCAACCAGACCCTCAGTCTTTCAGGCTTAATGCAATTAGTGATGTTAAGAAGTTATTTGAGTGCGAAATTGAATGCAGGAGAAAGATATTTTTAAAATACAAAAAAGCTTTTGATGTGATTACTGGCATAAGCCATTTCCTTAATTTTGCCAGCATTGCAGCTGGCTCTGTTGGTGTTTCCGCTCTAGCTGGTGTCATCACGGCTCCGATAGGTTTAGCTCTGGGTGGCGTAACAATAGGTAGTGCCATTATTTCATCCGCCTAAGGCTGGGAGAAAAAGAATATTCTAACGAAAATTGAAAAGCATGAGAAGATAAGCATGTTGGCCATTTCCAAACTGAACACAATCAATGATTTGGTCAGTAAAGCCTTAACCGATTCTCACATATCTACAGAGGAATTCGGCTTAATACTCAAGGAGAAGGAGAAATACATTTCGATGAAAAATGCCATTAGGAAAAAACAAAGGGAGACCAATTCCAATGTCGATGTAGAGTCTCTCAAAAAAACCTTTTTAGAACAAGGAAAAAAGATAGCTCAGACAGAGATGCTAGAAAAACTAAAAGTTCAGTAAATCAAACAGGACTAAATAGTCCTAATCCTAATGTGGTGTATCACTATCACTATCACCATGACTTCGGTGTTAGGGGTGAATTTCCGCCAGTGCCACTACCATCAGCGCCACCATATTCATTAGTTTAAGAAAGATTTTGCACTCAAGCGAAGTTTGAATCGCTGTAATCTATGTAGCCTTCATAATACATTCAAAATGGTAACGTTCTTATTCCATCTTCAAGTATGAACCTCTTATCATCAAAAGGACTGAGGCTTTTTTGTCAACTTCTTCCAAATAGATTTGGTGTTTATCTGATCTTAAGTGTCTCATCTTGTGGTAAAATGACCTACTCTTTTCAAGACAATCAACATAGTCATCAAATGAAATATTTCTCTTTACTACATTCTTGGCAATACCCTTTAATTTCTTAGAATCGTAATCTTTTGTCCTGTAAGCATACATCTTACTTCTCAGGGCAATGAATTCAGTCATCTCGACTCCTCCTAACTCATCCTTGAAATAACCTGGCACCTTCTTCTTACTGGTGTCATAGAGTGGATGATCTTTTGGATAATTACTGAAGTCAAAATAGTGTTTCAACTCCTTTAAGTCTTTAGTTAAGTCATCAGTATTAATGTTAAGTACAAAGGAATCTGTATCTAGATGCAGTAGTTCAATATTTTTCTCACCAAAGTACGGTTGAAGAACTTCATAATAGAATTCATACATTAATAATTTAGACAATTCAAGTACTGAAGCTCCTATGTAGATTGGTTTGTTGAATTTCATTGATGTTTTCCTCATGCTAATAGCATCATTCTGTTCGTCAAATACGCATATCGATGAAAACCTGGGATTGGCCATTACACTCCTGGCTCTCTCCCCGTCCGTTACCAATTCTATTTCCACCCTGTTCCTTACATTCTCACAAGTCTTTCCGTAGAAAGCAGTATTCATGAGCTTGAAATAGTCTTTCTCAAAATCACTCTTAGAATCCATACGTCTTTTAGTATTAAAATCAATGTATGGTGCTAACCACTTTGATTGTTTAAAACATATCACCGAATGAACCCTCTTAAGTACCATTCCGTGCTTGAGGTAAAATTGTAGCATTCTGTAATGCACTATGTAATTAGTTTTATCCTTTTGTGTTAGTATTAGTTTCTCTACATTTGATCTTTTATCATCGCCCAGTAACTCTCTCTGGTAAGGACCTAATTCATCATCTTCAATAAAGAGAGATTCGGGACAGAATGGAAAGTTCCTTGACTTAAATTTAATATTTCCTGGATACTCCAAATCCACCTCTAAGAAGTAGCCTACTTCACTATCACTTGGAATTGCCATAATCTGCTCTTTACTAATAACATTCATGTTAAGTGGATCAATATCTATCATTTCAAAACTACCATAGGGTTGAGGTTCCATCATGAACCATCCGTAAAGATTGTTAGCATCAATGTACAGGAGCTTATGACTCTCATCGGCCTTGACATGTCTTGTTCCCATAACACCCGAAATTCCACCTCGTATTGCTTTCTCAAAAGTAAGTAAGATGTTTGTATCAGTCAGTAGTTCTAGGTTTATTCCTGTGTACTTCAAACCAGCTTGCCAGGTTAGGCCTAGTGCCGAGTAACAGTGACATGGATCTATCTGAAAGTAGTTCAAATTGACATCCCTGAATTTCTCAAATAAATCAGCTAAAAGGATCACATCAGTTTTGAGGTAGAGGTCAATGAACTCACCGTGATTCCTGATCTTGAAATGATCCCATATTACCTTAGCCTCATCATAGGCAGAATCAGGTGCCATTTCATTTTTCAATTCGTCAAAAAACATAGACTTTTCTAGGTAAGTGACATTGTAGCTTTCATGTGATGTGTAAAAAGAGTAAGGTACTGAACCCTTCTTCCTCAATAGTTTAAAATCAATGGTATTTTGGAACTTCTGTCTCGTAATTTTAAAGTCATCATCCAGCATTGATTTGGTTATGTTGTCTAAACTGGACTGCATGAATCTGTACGAGTCCAAAAACCTGAAACAACCGAACTGAAATGAGATGTATTCCTCTGCTCTTTTGGCAAGTAATTTCAGTTTCTTGTACAGTGGAACCCCGGTTGGCGACCACCCCGGTAACGCGACCACCCCGCTAACGCGACCACGATTCTCCGGTCCCGAATGGTTTCCTCTCTAATTACCATTAAGAGACCCCCGCTAAGACGACCACCCCGGTACCCCGACCGCGACCACTGGCTTGGCCGGTCCCAAACTGAAAATCAACCCCGCTAACCCGACCACCAGGCCTAATTGCCGTAATCGGTCGCGACCGCGGCATAGTAATTAGCACCTCGCTGCCAAGCTTTGTTGAGACGGGGACAATGGCCATGGGAATACATATGAAAACAAAAAATACAATGTGATTTTGCAGGTATGATCAATTGTATGAGTGTAAATGAATAAATAAACTTTCCTTTTCTAACGTTTTCATGGTTTGTTTTCATTACTGAGCCAGTTCAGTACCAGACATGCGCACTCAGCAGCAGCAAAATCATGTGATTTGCGTGATTTGCATATGAACTTATAATAAACGGCGGGTAGTTTGAAGACCACACTTAAGACAATAACAAGCTTGCGAGATGTTTGAATGTTTTATGATATGGAGAACTTGGTTGATTTACTACAGTATCATTTTATATTTCTTTAAATATTTTGACTGAAAATAGATTTGATTAAAACTGTAGCATTACTCAACTCATCATTCACGTGGAATCATACCACAAGTTTACTTCAATCGTCACAAACAGTCGGGTACATGGAGGATGATTCACCAAATAGCCCGCAAATGCGTCACGTCGGGCAGATAATGAAACTTTGTGGATAAAATGAGTTACAAAATTACCTTTTCTAACTCATTCTGAGAATGTAACATGTAATTTTATCGACGAACTGTTCTTGCGAGGCATGATAACAAAACTTTGGAGCGTGCATCATCTCAATCAGGCAGCGTTGCTGTGGGTAGTACAGCGTACACACGCCATGCAGTCGGCAATTTTGGCGGGAAAAATAATCATGTATTTCGTCTGGGGATTCCCAACCTCGCTAACACGACCACCCCGGTAACACGACCACTCCGACCACGGTCCCATGAGTGGTCGTGTTACCGGGGTTCCACTGTACTTCGGTAGTTTAGTCATTAAGTCTTTAATAAACAGGTGTGAATCATAATTACTAAGATTGTGAAAAAATACTGGAACGAACATGGCTTTATTTTCATTCAAATTGCATGAGCTGTGAGCAGCACCTCGATATCTACCACTGTAGTGATCGTGATCCTTGACCTTGTCATATCCTAAAGGTTGATTACAGTAATAACATTGTGTTTCTAATTGATATTTCTGCCAGTTGGACTTCGTCCTGAGAGCAGAGCTCGAGTCTTCCTCTGTCATTGTTAGAGGAAAGTTACAGTTCAATAAATTAGAGAATTGTTCTTCCAGCCTGATTAACCAGTTACAGAACACATCTACAACATCAGCACCCCTGTGAGACACATACTGGCTACTTTAAAGTTGTGGGTAGTCTGAGTGAACATAAACACCAACAGCTGATGCATGTTGTTTGAATAGCTTCTTTGAACTCGGTTCTTTCATCATAGGTGGCTCTACTGATACTACTGGTTCGCTTATTGATTCAAAATCAGCATAGATTACAAATGGAACTCTATTTTTAAATGAGTGTTTTTCAAATTTAAGCCGGTGGAGGCAGACTGATCTTACAGTAATCGTGTTCTCCACATTTCTTTTTATGACTGTCTAGTGTAGACTTCCTGTAAAAGTAATTCATGCATCTCCTGCAAAGATACACTCTATGAGCGAGTGACCTGAAGAAAAGATTGATGTCTCTAATGTACATGAAATGGTCCTTGAAATAGAGCAGATCAATGACATCATCATCGTCATAATTCTTGGACAGGTAGAGAGGTTCTAGTTTTGCGGCATAAATGCTTTTAGCCCATTCGTTCTCTAACTTGAACACATTAATTTTGAGATTATTATCACTCTCTATCTTAGGGATATCATTTTGAATACATACAGGAAATGAGTCTATTTTGATATCAGTAGTTTTCGAACTCTGTTCTCGTGACGAAGTCATTTCTAGAATATCAGTAGTGATATTGAATGTACTCTCAGGATTTTCTTTTAGATATTTAGCGGCCAATAAAGACCAGGAAAACATTTATTGTCATTCGAATCCACATTGATTACAGCTTTTGTTTTAAATGGTAATTTAGTGTAATGACCACCTTTACACCTCTTGTAAGAACAGATGGTCATGTTACAAGACTCTATTTTGTTCAGTGTAAGTCCAGACCCTTGAAAGTACCTTTCCTCAATCTGTGTCTTAATGTAGTTTAATGGTTGGTTATGGCATGCCTGGTTCCTTGAAATTATGCTTTCCATTGGAGACTGTATGGGGTGTGTTACACTTTCACCTTGACGATCAAACTGAGCATATACTGATATGCTTATTTTGTGATGGTAATCATTGAGTTGAAATAATACCTCCTCTAATTTCTCTCTGTATTCATACACTTGTTTAGCTTCTCTGTCAATCTTCAAACTAATGGTGACTACAGGCTTGCCAAATTGTTTTACTATTTCTACTCCACTCACTTTCTTTATGCCATCTAGCTCATTTTCCTCAAATGCAAGTTTCTTATCCATACTTTTAGTGATCAGTGATGGGGCTCGGGGTTGAGCAATAGGGACATAATCCGGATTTAATTTGGTCAGGTGACCTTTGGTTCTCCTGTGAATGGCCATATTATTGTATGATATGTACTTGTCACATGTAGTGCAAAGTATTTTCTGATTCTTATCAGTCATTCTATTTATTAGACTAAAATTTATTAAATTCAATAAATCTCTTGAATTAAATAGAAATGGACTTCATAATCAGTGAACAAGAATGTAATGAAGCCAAATTTGAGTACTACTTAACAGACTAATTAGACATAAAATCCATTACTTTGAAATCGATAACCTTTTACAATTCATGGTGGACAGGTGATTTTCTACCAGAGGGAGTCAGGATTTTCTCATTTCTAGTCGAAATAACCAGAATTACAACAAATGAGCCCTTAGATAAACAATTATGGTGTATGGATGAATTTAGGACATTATTTGCTCCTGGACTTGAAACAGATACACTTGAAAAGGAAGTCATGAAAGTGTGCGAACGGTATTTGGAAAATGAATCTACCACAACTAAAGACACCATTACTAAATACACATTTCCATACTCTCGACATTTTAGTTTAAGTGAGTTTTGTGAGGTATGGCAAAAATACATAAAAGAAATTGGAATAAGCCATGTGAAAATTTACTGTGATAACAATAATTACATAACCCTTGAACTTACAGAGGATAAAGAGTACCCTCTGAAAGTATACAAGTTAGATAAAAATGAAAAAATCAAGATTGAGAGAAACACAGAAGGTTTTCAAATAAGAAAAACCATAAGAGAGGTGATAGAAAAACAGCTCACAGTGGTGAATGAGTGGTTTGGCTTTAAGCAAACTAAATTCACCAAGAAAGGAAAATACTACTCCACAAGACCACTCAACTTTTACAGGAAATATCTATTCCTGCAAGCTAATTTGGTTGACAAAAGTAGGACACTATTAAACAATAAACCATCTGACATTTTCTGCATCATACCTGTAGAAGATGGTGACCAAATAAAAATGCAGCGATACGAACCGAATTGTAAGAAAACGATAAATAAGTGTACCAATCACATAAAATTCGAAATCACTGATGAGAATGGTAAGCTAGTTAATTTCAGAGGAACAGAGGTTTCTTTAGAGTTAAGAATAAAGTTAAACTCTTGTGGTGAAGACAAGCACCTCGGACCACCTGATGAGATCATTCCATTCAGGGCTCAAAGTTCAATTTTTTACTTAGGAGCACACAGCTCCTTACCTCCAAATTTTAGGAGCTGAGTTGCAATATTTAGGAGCTGAATTTTCAGCTCCTTACCTCCAACTTTTGACCTACAGCTCTTGCTGGTCTAGTACTGTATAAGAAAACAAAAGAGACAGCATTATCGCACCGGTAGCCAGTGAATTCTACTAAAACAAATTGTGTTTTTCTCAGGATCAAAATCAGCTGAGACATCCCCTGGACATAACAACGATAGATTACACTATGCAAGGAAGGTTCAACTGTACTGTACTACAGCAGCTGTACTACAGGGTCTTCCCTGGGATTTCAATGAACAACCATGTCGGATTTTCGCTTGGGTGCGCGCGCGGCAAAATAAAAAATAAAAAAAGAAGTTTTTTTTGCTTCAAATTAAGGCATTCTGACCCCTTTTTCTGTCTTCTGGGGCCCCAGGCATAATTTGCATTCTGATGGTGACATAACAGTCACTCAGAACGTACGTCCTTATCCACAATTAAAAAAAAAATTAAATTAATTTTTTTTTTAAGGATGTCGGACCTAGTGGCGCCCTCTTTAATTGTGACAAGCCGACATGGTTAAAACAGCCAGGTAGCCTCTGCCCTAAAGGGACACTTCACTCATTTGGAAATTTAGAAATATCCTTAATACATTCAAATTAATTGATATCTGCAATATTAGGCGTCAGATTTTTTTTACATCAGCGAACAAAAATTCAAATTTTTTCAATGAGTGGAGTCTCCCTTTAACAGCATCAGCAAGTATTAAAAGTCTGCCTTATTTTTCAAACGAGACTAATCATTTTTGGCTCACCGTAGGGGAGTCTATACAATACCACAGTGTCCGTCGTCCGTCGTCGTCTGTCGTCGTCCGTCGTCGTCGTCGTATCCTGTTTCAAAAACAGTGGCACGTTTCTTAACCGCTAAGCCTATGAACTTGTAACTTTGTACAAAGGACTCCCTTGGTCAGATGACCTGTGACACTAAATTTCGATCCGATCTGATTCTTAATTTGGCCACCAGGGGGCCGAATGTAGATATCTAAAAAGCGTCATATCTCGCTTATTAATGACTTGTGTTGAATGAAATTTTTGTGGTAGGTACTCATAGCAAGGATACATCATATATCATAGGGGTTTTTAATTTGACCTACTTTTCAAGGTCACAGAGGTCAAATGGCGTAAATTGGCTGTTTCAGTGTAACTATGGCACGTTTTTCAACCTCCACAGCTATGAACTTGAAACTTAGTACATATAACCCCCTATACCAGATAACCTCTGGTGCTGAATTTCGGTCTGATCTGATTCTCAACTTGGCCACCAGCGGGCCGAATGTGGATACCTAAAAAGTGTGATAATTCGCTTATCAATAACTTGTTTTCAATAAAACTTTCGTGGTGGGTACTCATAGCAAGGATACATCATATATCGTACGGGTTTTTAATTTGACCTACTTTTCAAGGTTGCAGAGGTCAAATGGCATAAATTGGCTGTTTCAGTGTAACTATGGCACGTTTCTCAACCGCCACAGCTATGAACTTGAAACTTGGTACATATAACCCCCTATATCAGATAACCTCTTGTGCTGAATATCGGTCCGATCTGATTCTCAATTTGGCCACCAGGGGGTCGAATGTGGATATCTAAAAAGTGTGATATCTCGCTTGATGACTTGTTTTCGATAAAACTTTTGTGGTAGGTACTCATAGCAAGGATACATCATATATCACATGGGTTTTTAATTTGACCTACTTGTCAAGGTCACAGAGGTCACAATGCAGACACAGATATGGCCGAAATTGCATGTTTTGTGTTTTTCGTGTTGTGGCAATCCAAAGGTCGTGAGTTCAAACCCCGGTCAGGGACGGCCAAAAATATTTTTTTTATTTTATTATTTTTTATCTTTTCCCTTTTGTCTTTTCTGACTTGTATCCTACATTTTCTTGATTTTTTATTTATTTGGTGCCATATCATTAGGTGGCTATCTTGGAAATCATTTTTAGTGATTTGTTTTTGATGAAATTTTTATGGTAGGTACTCCTAGCAAGGCTATATCACATATCGTACGTGTTTTTGATTTGACCTACTTTTCAAGGTCACAGAGGTCAAATGGCATAAATTTGCTGTTTGAGTGTAACTGTGGCACGTTTCTTAAGCAATAAAGCTATGAACTTGAAATTTGGTACACATGACTCCCTACATTATATAACCTCTGACACTGAATTTCGGTCTGATCTGATTCTCGACTTGGCCACCAGGGGGCCAAAACTAAAAAAGGTAAAAAGTGCAATATCTCCCTTAATAGTGACTTGTTTTCAATTTTATTTTTATGGTAGGTACTCAGAGCAAGGATACATCAAATACCGTACGGGTTTTTGATTTGACCTTATTTTCAAGGTCACAGAGGTCAAATGGTGTGAATTGGCCGTTTGTGTGTAACTATGGCACGTTTCTTAACCACTGAAGCTATGAATTTTAAACTTGGTGCACATGATCCCCTAGGTCAGATGACCTGTTACACTGATTTTCGGTCCAGTCTGATTCTTAACTTGGCCACCAGGGGGCCAAAACCAAAAATTTGAATAGTGCCATGTCTCGCTTATTACTGATTCGTTTTTGGTAAAAATTTCATGGTAGACACTATTAGCAAGGATACATCATATATGATACGGGTTTTTGATTTGACGTACTTGTCAAGGTCACAGAGGTCAAATGGCGTAAATTGGTCGTTTGAGTGTAACTATGCCACGTTTCTTAACCACTAAAGCTATAAAATTGAAATTTGGTACACATGACTCCCTATGTCATATAACCTCGGACACTGAATTTCGATCTGATCTGGTACTCAACTTGGCCACCAGGAGGCCAAAACTAAAATAGGTAAAAAGTGCAATATCTCGTTTATTAGTGACTTGTTTTTGATGATATTCTTATGGTACTTACTCCAAGCAACGATACATCACATGTCATACCGACTTTAGTTTGACCTATATACTATACATGTACAATATTTCTTAACCTGGATGAATTCCAAAGCACCAAATATCTATACGGTGAGCACAATGGCCCCTGGCCGTTTCATTATTTGCCTCAGTAGAGAAGTAATAGGAGTAAGTGAAACAAACGCCGGCCCGTTACGGGTAAGTTCAGTGTAAAACATTTCGGCGGGAAATCCTGACGAACACGTGCTACCACGCCCTGGTGACATCTTTCCATGTGACAAATCAAACTCTACTAGGCCAATTTTATCTGCATAGTTAATATCATATGTTCTAGGCAATGTAGGCCTTATTCAAGGAATACATGTTTTGAAGGGACCCGGGAGAAGCTGAGATTGATGCGCCGACGATTCAAAAACATTACGTCAATCAATGACGGGACGGGGTCATCTCAGTGCAACTCGACTCTGCTCGGTTGTAGTCCAGCTCACGTCACATATCAGATGGGCATGCAATACAAGAGATAAATGAATGACGAATCAAGAAATACTTAGGGTAAATGCTACTACTGTTGCACACTAACCATGGCAAAAACGAAAGCTTTCGCTGTTTGGGCTTGCGCTGGCGATCGTCACCAATGGCCATTGTGTTGACAGCCTCAGGGAGTGGATGAATTATGTTAATGAGTTATGTTACCTTTCAATTCCGTGCCGTGGCGCTGTAGTGATGCGTGCTCCGTCTTGGGCGTTATCGACGATGATCGGATTGAGCGGGAAGCGAGTGATGTGGGGTCTACAATCCAAAATCAAAAACGATCGCGCGCCACACCATTTTCAATAATTTGTTCGCAATCTACGGAATACGATCGCTATTGTTTGAATCACTCGCAGACTTGTAAAATGGGTGATTTGGGAGTTCAGTCGCATGTTGTCAAAACAATTCGCAAAAACTGTAAAAAATCAATTCGCAGGTGTGCGAGTACCGGGACATTTCTGGTCGCATTATGAAATTTCTTGTCGCATATGCGACCATTTAGGCGCGAACTTTGAGCGCTGCCATTAAAGGAATAGTACATTTCTTCTCTTTAACTACAGGTTTAACAAGAGGGCTAATTGACCCCTTCCTGAGTGATCCCTTCATGACTGCTTCATTCAAGCCTGATCGCTGCTCTTTACTTACTTTTTTAGGAAGTTTCTTAAACATAATAAATGCTGCTAAAATAATTGCACCTAAACCTACATAGACATAGGTATTACTGGTAGATTCACGCAGTGATACATCAGTATTTTGAGATTGTGGTTCTTCTTCCTCTACTTCTTCCTCCTTTTCCATAACTGTTGTTTGGGGAGGAGTACTGTACTTTAAATGTCGTCTTATCCTTTTTTATCCTCTTAAATTCCTGAGATCTTCTACCCAGTTCTCTAGACCATGCTAATTGTTTCTCTGATCGAGGTTTCTTAGACACTGAAACTTTAGTAGTATCAGTTACAGTTTCAAGTTCCATTTATCTTGGCCGAATTAATTCGAACTATGTTCTCATGACCAGGTTAATTTAGTCTTCTTTATCATCACTACCTGTAATATTTAGACTTTCATCCATTGGTTTGTCACATTCAGAGACAGTCATATTTGGTGTATTCATATTTGGTGTATTCATATTTGGTGTATTCATACCCGATGTATTCATTGATGATTCCTCATGACAATGGCCTAAAGTAATAAGTGTTGTTGAAGCAAGTGCCGTCAATGGTCCCATTTTGATACTAAACCATCCAAGCCATTTGTCAAGTTCATTGGTAACGATGTAATCATTTCTGAGGTCATGGTAAAGATCATCCTCGTCATCTATTGGTAATAACCACCTTGATAATTTAGTGTAAGCTTTAAGTACTGTCTTACCCAAAGAATCATTAAGTCTGGCAGCCATCTTTGTCTGGTAGATTCTGTGGTGTTTTAAGAGTTCCTTTTCTGTCATATTGTCTAAGTCATTTAAAGTTAGTTGTTTATTAAGTAAATCCTTGCTTTCCCAGTTGCAATTAAAATTTCTAAGTCTTGTTTGGCTTTAAGGCCACTATCAGTCAAATAGTTCAAATTTTGTTGATCGCTACTTGAACCTTGTTGATTGCTAGTCGATCCTAGTTGGCAACTAGAATTGACTATTCCTTGACTAGGAGTAACTAAATTTGAACTATTCAACTGCTTGTTTGAAACTTGTTGATTTGTAGTGCAGTTCTGTTGAAAGTTAGTACTGTTCTGTTGGTAACCACCAGTGTTCTGTTGGTTAGAAGCCCCGACTCGAGCTATGCTCTCAGGACTGCGTCCGACTGGGTTTTGATTGATAACACCAATATGTTTCATTTGTTGCTCAATTACAGATGATGTCTGACTATTCATTTGCTGACTGTTCATTTAAAATAATAGAAACATGAGTGTTAAGTGCAAAATGCTGTTTTCACAAGTTTATTGCACTTGACACTAGCTGGTGCTAACTTAATACTACTGATGCAGTTAATGTATCGACCTGCACTAGCACTCAATAAAAAGTCCAACTGCTTGTCAATATCCTGGTCATATTCCTTCTCAACCTTGTAATTCTGGAAGAAAATACTTTGAGTGAAATCATACCATAATCTCTCCAAATCATTAACTCGCTCCTTGTTGGTTAAAAAAGGTCTAAATATTACATAATCAATTTTCATCGTTTTAAAGGCTTGGTGTAAAAATACCCTGTAGTTAATTGTGACCTTCACACTACAGTAATGCAGAAATCTAAGGAAAGCATAGTACACTAGTCTAAGGTCAGTGATATTCTCATCTGTTAATTGGGGTTTACCAATAGCCCTGTTGATAAATTCAATGGCAAGAAACCAGTCATATTCCCCACAGTGAAATTCAACAAGTATGGCCTCGCCATGTAACCCCTTTTCCCGTAACTTAGAGGGGAGAGTGGCAATACCCATTTTTAAAGCTAAGTGGACTGTACTTTCATATCTCTGCTTACTAAGACATTTTCTGTGACTTGAAAAGTAGCACTGTAAATACACTTCCACAAAGTCCTTTAAATATTTGAGAACCGATTCAGACAAACGTCTCCATCCAAGCTTTCTAAGAATTATGTCAAAATAACGAATCTTGTTGTCAATATTGATCTCAAGAGTCTTAAAATCATCATCGTAACTGGTTGCATTACAAACAATGCAGAATTGATACTTCACAGTTTTAGCGGCGTTCCTGGCTAAATTTAGTTTTGTTTGATACTCAAAAAGTGTCCAACGTTTGCACTTACGGCAGAATTTGGCATTAGTGTTGGTACTGACGTCATATTCTTTCATTCTTGGCAGGACTACTTTGTGTGTCTCAGTAGGCTTATCAAATTTCCCACTGTCATAATTCTTGCTGTCATTTTCTTCACTGAAATTTCTATCCATGGCCCTAGGACGAATGAATCCTTTAAGATTCTCATTGTTCCACTCACTAGAATAATAATCTTTTAATGAGATGTATTTATTTATATTTACATGATAATTATTTTTTTAAACATTGTTTTGATAGAAGGTCACCTAAGACCTTTTACGTGATTTTAACCTTTTACGTGATTTTAAGGCTTTACGTGATTTTAAGGCATTAACACCCCCAATTAAACCATAGATTATGGAGCTCACAATAGCAATAACTGCTATGATCAGATGTTCAGCTAGAAAGCCAACAACTGCACCAATTGTTTTCAGGAGAAATGAAAGTAAAGACCCTATTATTCCAGGTAAAGCCGCAGCTGATTTCTTGGCCAGTTCTTTTAGCCATTCAGCAAACTTCTTGAGACCTTCTTTTACTTTATCTGGTATTGATGGTTTTGGTCCTGGCCCAGGTTCTGGTGTAGGTCCTGGAGTTGGGTCTGGTCCTGGAGTTGGGTCTGGTCCTGGAGTTGGTTTTACAGATTTAGTGGCACCACTTAAAGCACTACTGATACTGAGACCCAGAGTTTTCGGAACAAGCTGGGTTTGGTTATTTGAGCTTATTTAGTAAGGAGCAGTGAGTTTGGCCATATGGAGGGTGTTCTCGACTTGTAGGGTTGTATTTGTGGGTTTGGGGTGACAATGGTGGATGGATTTTCTCCTGTGGTGATCATAGGGCTTTAATGATGTGGAAGCTCTCACACGATACTGCACATGTAAAGTGATTTAAGGTTATATGAGTTGATTAGGAGCTGTTTATACTGACATTCAGTTTTGTTGTAGAGTTTGTAAAAAGGGAAAGTTTTATTTGGACAGTTTGAGGTTTGGAGGTGAGAGGTGAGAGGATGCATTGCTTATGAAGGCAATGCGTCCTCTCACATTGTGCTGCAGATGTTAAATGGATGTAGCGGATACAAGTTGATTGGTTCTGTTTGTACTCACATTCAGATAGAAATGTCGTGGAATATCGGACAGTTGTGGTTGACGAGAAGAAGGATGCATTGATGTGATTTTGTCCCTGCTGCATTTGGGCACTGGAATGTGCTGTATGCACTGACGTCATAATTGCAAGAAGTTTGGTGCATGTCATGTTGTGGAACGTTCTGGCATGAAACATTGCACTTGTGAATGTTTTTGGGTATGATACGGCTGCTTCAAATCGTTGACCAAATCATGAAATGAGCAGAGTGAATGCCGGTCGGGCCTAGGCCCACACTAGTACTACTTACTTGACTTCAAGCTCGGTGTCATTAATTACTACAAGCCGCCCAAAGAATACACACGCATTCCTAATGGCTTATGTCACTTGAAACATGGCTCTTTCCACGAACTTACCAGTTACAAGGCGCAAACACCGAAAGTACCGGCCGCTGTGGCTGTCATATTTTACCGCACGATGACATGAGCATACACGTGCATACACGAGGTGTACAACGTCATAAAATCGTGTGTGGTGCAACGTCACAAAATTGTGCAATGTCTGCGTCATCATCGGATCTTGCTAAAAATTATCAGTTCACAATTTCGGACGCGTCATCAGTTTTGATATTCACCGATAAAATCCTTTTTTTCTTCTAAGTCAAATTTCGTCCGCGCTCCTTTTCACCGTAAACTACCTTGAAAATTATTTTGCTAACTATTCCATGCGGTTAAACCGATTGGAGCGGGTTCTATCATAGATAACTGGAGGTCGAAATCCACAACCAGGAATATGACTTATGAAACCATTTGAAGCGGTCCGCAAAAGCCTTCGTCGTGAGGTGGTGCCGCCTGTCGGCGGTTCCGGGACCATTGCGTCTATAGTTGTAAATGTCATTACAACAGCTGTTATCATGGCGCTAATGGTTACACCATACGTCTTAAAAAGTAACTTTATTCTGTCCTTTAGAGGAATAGTTGAATCTGGTTTCTTTAGAACATCAACAATTAAACGTTTAATTCTTCTAGTTTGTGACTCCCTGTCATTGTCTAACCTCCATACCTTTGACATTTCCTCATTCAATTTGTCATTTAGTTCATCTATTTGCTTTTTCAACTCCCCCGTATCTTTAGAATCTTCTTCTACAGACTTTACATAGTCTCTTGTTAAATTATGAAGTTGATTTTCTAATTCCTCTATTTGCATGTCCTTATCCCTCTTTACTGCAGCTAGATCATCACCAGCCTGTTTTAACCCTCTAAGTTCTCTCAAGGCAGATTTAGTAAAACCCAGTGTTTTAAGTTCATCATCATTAGAATCTTTTTTTTTTTTTTTTGTAATTGATAATTTTATTCACCAAAAACACAACTGTTACATGAAGTTCTACAGAATAAGAGGGCATGCAAGTACATAATATTGTTACAATATAAAACGATAGATGGCGACCTTGTTGTTCAAAACGGTTCAGGGTATAGTAAATTCCTTTTGCGGCTACAGATAACAAGGCAAAAGTGGGTCAGCGTGCAATTACTCGACGAAATGTACAGTGTATGTTATGCTATATTTTCCAGGGCATCTATGAGAAGGCCCCATTTCATCATGAACTTATCGTGTCCGAGATAGATCTTTTCTACTCTCGACGTGAACCGTATCATTGATAATAAGTTTCTGAAGAATGGTTGCGATTGTCTGAGTTTACAGTGATACAAGAATTGTTTTGCAATTAAATTGATATGCTGGACCAGTTCCGATGAACGAGGATCTCCCAGAATTACTTCTCGGAGATTTGGTAGAAATTGTTCGCCATGATCCGAGAGCCACTCTGACAATCGCAACCATACTGACTTTGCGTGGGTACACTCAAAAAAGACATGTTCCAAAGTTTCCGTGTAAAAGCCACAGAAGCTGCACATTCTGGATTCGCTAATGCCATATTTATGCAAGAGGGCATTGGTGGGCAAAATACGATGCAGTATTTTTAACTGGAAAAATCGCAATTTGGTCTCCCTCGTACAAATGAATGGAATTGAATAGATTGATGACCAATCAATGTCCTCTCCAAATAAGTTTTCCCATTTACGTTGTGATTTATCCGGACATGTTGCATACATTTTGATCACCCTTTTATAATATATTTGAGTTGGTTTAGCACAGTTTTTGATAGCAGCAATATTTACCGGCATAAATTCGACCAGTTTACATCCGCCTTCCTTTATACGCTTTTTCCAATTCTTTGGTATGGCATCAACCAGAGCCTTGTGCTGCAGAAAGTGTACATTACCCGTAAATTCAGGTGAGAGCTTTTCCCAAGTGAGAAAGTTACCATCGTCATCTATAATTTGATTAATAAATTGTACACCACTTTCGTGCCAGCCTTTGTAAAATATACTCCTCCCATTGATTTTGATATATTTGTTATGAAATAATGGCTGCTTTAAAATGTCCTCAATATTTGAGTTGCGATCTATTTCACTACTGACCAGAGACACCCAAGCACCGAAAACATCCTTCCAGAAGGGGTTAAGTTTGGATAAAAACGAGGAATTGTTATCATTACTATACCAGATAAAGTGTCCACCATAATCCTCTAGAGTGGACACCAGTAAAGTATTCCAGGGGGTAACCTTGTCAAGCTTAATCAGCCGTTTGATCCAAGACAATTTAAGTGATTGACAAAAGAGAGTAACATTTGGAACATTGAAACCAACATTTTCATAGCTATTAAACATTGTTGTACGTTTGATTTTGTCTCTCTTGTTTGCCCATATGAATTCAAAAATTCGCTTTTGGAGAGCGTCAAGAATATGTCTTGGTGGGTTAGGTAGAGCCATGAAAAGGTGTACCAGTTTAGACAAAGCAAGGGATTTGACAATGACGATGCGACCAAATACTGTCAAGTTCCTAGCCGTCCAGGCATTTAAGGTAGCCTGGAAGTCTTTAAGCTTTGTGCGATAATTCGTTTCCGTGTAATCATTGCTATCCAGGTCGAATTTGATCCCCAAGCTTCTAAATGAGCCACGTGTTTGCCATTGAAGAGGCAAATCCGGACGGTAGATAACATCATCATTCAATCCTATTCGAACCACAACTGTTTTATCATAATTAAGATGCAGACCTGAGCAGTCTGCAAATGCCTCTAAAATATGGAGGACAGTGCAGAAAGTCTCCTCATCGTTTTCAAGGAATAAATCGGTGTCATCCGCATATTGACTGATGAGAAATTCAGAACTGTCAATATTGATACCTTTAACATCCGGGTGTTCGACGAGGGCAGCTGTCAGCAACTGTGTTGCCAAAATGAATAGGTAAGGGGACAAGGGGTCCCCTTGTCGCACCCCTCTTTGTACTGGGAAACTGGCTGACAGAAATCCGTTTTGAATTATCCGACTCTCACTGTTAGTATATAATATTGTTATCCACTTTTTAAAGGTATCACCAAAGTTAAAATAATCGAGGACTTTGTCAAGGAAAAAATGACTTAGAGTATCAAAAGCCTTTTGAAAATCGAGCAAAAGAATTAAACCTGCCGCGTTTCGCTTGTCTAGTTCCTGAATTATATCATACATGAGTCTTGTACATTCACCAATATATCGACCTTTCATAAAGCCTTTTTGATGCGGAGATATTAATTTGTCTAAATAAAGTTTCATTCTATTCGCCATGACTCCAGATAAAAGTTTGTAGTCCACATTCAGAAGCGAGATAGGGCGCCAGTTCTTTAGGTAATCTTTAGATTTCCCTGGTTTGGGAATGCAAGTTATCACACCTTGTCGTTGTGTTATGGAGAGTGAATTGTTGTCTAATGCCGCATCAAAAGATCTGACTAAAAATGGGTTAATGTCCGTCCAAAAAAATTTATAAAACTCAACTGTAAAACCGGATGATCCTGGACTCTTTCCGTTTTTCATATTTTTCAATACCTCTAAACATTCCGCACTGGTTACATCACCTTCGCATTGTTCCTTTTCGTCATTGTTCAGTTTGATTAAAAAGTCGCTCTCCTTTGGAAAGAATATACTATCATACTCTGGTTTCGAAGTTACAGAACGGGCCCTATATAGGTCAGCATAAAAGTTCCGTTGCTCGAGTAAAATGTTTTCATTACCAACTATTTCCGCACCATTCGAGTCAATGAGAAGATTCATTGTTTTTTCCCGATAATGTCGTTTTTCTAGATTACAGAAATATTTTGAATTCCGTTCGCCATGTAGATTCCATCTTGCCTTTGCGCGTAACATAGTGCCTTCCACCAACGGTTCTCTGAGTAGTTTTAAGTCATTTTGAACATCCTGAAGGCACTGATAATTGATTTCGTCAGGATTATCCGAAAGATGAGCAAAACATTGTTCAATTGTCTTATTGATATCGTTTTCTTTCTTGTCCAGTTCCTTCTTTTTCGCTGATGAGTATGCAATAGTTTTGCCTCGAATTTGGAGCTTCAACGTTTCAAAGAAAAGTGAGTCCTCAATTTTTAAGGGGAGCTCAGATAACGGAATGTCCGACGGGTAGGGTACAGCTGAGTATTGCGCAATAGTGTCACTTATACATTGTTTTACTTCCCGAACAAATTGTTTATCCCTCAGAAGGGAGTTATTAAATTTCCATAGACCACGGCCCTTTTCATCATTGGGCAGAAACAGCCCTAGTTCTATAACACTATGGTCACTTCTATAACCAGCCTTAATTTCACAATGCTTAATAACATCTGTCAGATCAGAGGAAACTAGAAAGTAATCTATACGACTGTGCTTCCGCCTTGAGTGCCAAGTATATATCCTGGAAGATGGGTTAGTAGCACGCCAGGGGTCAAATAAGTCCAGGTCGTTCTGCATTTCAGCTACAGCTTCATGAGCCTTGACATTGTTTTTTCCGCTTATGTTGAGAGTATCTAGTTCATAGTCTTGGACAACATTGAAATCGCCACCAATTATTAAGCTGCCTGAATGAAGGGTTTCTAGTTTAGATTGAACGGATTTAAAAAAGCTTGGGCAATCTTGGTTAGGGCCATAGACGCTCATAAGGTTAAAGGCTTCACCGCGAACTGTCAGACTTAAAATGAGATATCGCCCTTCAGGGTCAATGAATGTGTTGCCAATTTGAAAAGGGAAGGAATTTCGAAAAAGAATGGCCACACCTCTACTATTGCTGGAGTAACTAGCAAAGTACACCTGGTAACCCCATTCGGCTCTGATATAGCTCTCAAGTTTAGAAGTAAAATGTGTTTCCTGTAACATACAGATGTCATATTCTTTCCTCTTTAACCATGTGAAAATATCTCTACGCTTTTTACTATCCCCGAGACCGTTTGTATTCAAGCTACAAATACGTAGCGAGTCTAAATGTGCGGTCATATAGAGTTAGGTTGCTAGGTCCATGATGTAGGTCGCCACGTGATACAAAAAATAGTCTATGTTCCATATATGATAATAAGCCACTCATTAGAAGAATGTTTTGGTAAAATGTTTGTAAAACTAAAACTACGTCACTAAGGTTAATATATGTATAAAACAACATGCATAATAATAGAATGTTCATCCGAAACAGTCACTGAGCAATTACTAAGAATGGCTCACGGTAAAAAATGTTCATTGATGAGAAAACTCTGTGAGTGTGACCTCAAATGTGCCACTGTAGTAAGTAAGAAACCTGACTCCGGAAACCCGGGTCCGGAGGCCAGTGTTGACAGATAACTATTCCACTGTATCGATGCACAGTTCATCTAAAATAGACACACACTTGGGACTGCATGGTAGAAGTGCAACAAGAGTTCACGAAGCAGACATGTTCATCCTTTAGTCACGGAATAAAGCTATACGTATAGATGCAACGATGAAAAATCCTTATAAGATCCGAAAGAGTCTGGCGAATGCTTACCATTAATCAGCGGACCGAAACAATAATGATGAGTGCATAAAAAGCCTTAATCCTCAAATCAGTCGGAGTATAATCATTTACATAAAATGCCTTTAGGCAATTTTCCTCGATCCGACGAATAACTCAAGAAATGGACTTTTCCTCGAGTACCTGAGTTTAGCGTCAGCCCGTTCGTGGGCCGGAAGATCCTTTTTGATCCCGAGAAGGCGTTTCTTTTCCCCGACCAGCTGTCGTGGAAGATCTTGTACGATGCTGTAACCTTGGTGCTTTTTTAGGCGTTTGGCTGCATTAAATATCATGTCCTTATGAGCCAGGTTCACGAGACGTATGATAATCGCTCTGCGGTTCTCATCCCCACTGGGTAGGCGATGCGCTGCCTGGAATCCCATCATGCCAACTACTGATTTGTCTATTTGCAAAATGTCAATAAAGAATTGTCGTACAAACTTTTCAGTTTCAATGGCACTCTCGTTCAGAGTGCCCACGATTCCGAGGATCCTGATGTTCCATTTTCTGGCCCAGAGATCCTGGGCTATCAGTTCAGCTTCGAGCTTTGAGTAGGTCTCCTTCATAATCCTCTGTTCGTGCTCCACGGAGCCCACCCTCTTCGCCAGGCCCGCGATATCCGACTTAACGCATTTAAATGATAAGTCCAGCTTTTTGAAACAACGTCCAATATCCCCAAAGTCTTTCACAACGAAATCGGTGCCGGAGGAGTCATTCACAAACATATGATCTCTGATGTCCGCCTGGCCATCTTTGGAAGATGGCGGTCGATCCGCCCCCCTTGTCGCTTCCATTGTTTCTGAATCCTCATCCATTCTTGACTTTTTGTTCGGTGTTGGAGGGGGTGTGTTGTTTGAAGTATTCCTATTCCTATTGCGACCAGAGTGGGTCATGCTTTTGACTGATTGAGAGTTGTTTTCTGGTTCAAATGATGTGGTACTTGATGATTTTTACCGGAGCACAGATGACACGTCTCTCTCACTCGGCAGCCATACCGGAAGTCCTCATCATTAGAATCTATCAGTTTATCTATTGGTTGGTTTGAACTGTTTACCTCATTAATTAGTGACTGTGTTTCAACAGCTTGAGTTGATACCGGTTGTGGTTGACTTACTGGTTCCGGGCCTTCCATAGGTGCCATTCTAGGTCCTTCCATAGGTGCTGGTTCATCAGGTGCAATCATACCTCTAATCATGTCAGCAAATTTAGTACCAAACTTATTCTTTAATGTGCTTTCAGTAAAGAATTTACCATTATCTTTAAGTAAAGGAATGATCCAGTATTTCTGTTTATTTAAAGGATCAGTGAATAGTTTAATTTTTTTTTTGTTGTTCTGTAAAGTTTGCGAGTTCTTCATCTGTTGGAAAGAAGTAAGGATCGTTGTTGTACAAACAAATACGTGATGCTAGATTACTCAGTTTGTTATGGTCATATTTCCATCCCGTCCCTTTCATTGCTTCTGCAAGTTTATCCTCTTTAATTAGTAGCCAACTCTTCTCTTGCTCTAGTTGCGGATCAATACTTCTTACTCTTTCTGGAGTTGTAGTAAACGAAGTTTCAGTAGTAAGATTTGTATTACCTGTGTTGTATGTTGTGCCGTCATCTTGAAAAATTCTATACTTTCTCCAATCAGGAAGATCATCCACATCAGGATCGAAATTAGGATCGTAATCATCCATTTCATAATCTTCACCTCCTTCAGCCATAATTACTTATTTATCTAACCATAAAAACAATCAATGTACCAACAACTGAGTAAAGCATGAATATAATTGTTTCATGAGTATCATCCTCCCTCTCAACTTTGGTGTCCCGTTTAGTAGTAGGAGTATTCTTTGATGTTTCAGTTGTTTTTGGTGCATCAACATTACTCTTTGGTGTATGACTGGTCTTGACAGTATCAACACTACTCTTAACTCTTATTTTCTTAGGACTATTTCCTTCCATCAGTGGTGGTGGTAAGGTCTTTTTGTGGTTAATGTCATTCTTACCAGGTTTAGCATTTTTTGGTGCTATTAAAATGTTATTATTGTAGTTATCCAGCTTACCAATAACGAGTACCATATTTGATCCTATTACATACAATCCTGGTGCTATTACATAATCTAGTCTTGTATGAGTGTCACTCACTGCTTTTTGGTATCTTTGAATTGAAGTGGGAATATCAGGATGTTGATTAATCGAGTCCTTTAATAGTTTGTTAAATTCCTTCTGAGCATCCAATTCTGTACCCGGTACTCCAATTATTGGTGTTCTGGTCAACGCCTGAGCACCCAGAATACAGTAAACATATGTTCTTATTGTGTCATTCAACCTCTCTATTCCAGGATTAGAGAAACCATTTGATTTAAATATCATGAATTGTTGATAGGTTTGACATTCATTTTGTGTAATTACATCAAATACATTCTTGTGTTGTTTCACATGATACTTAATGACGGTATCTGGATATTTGAAATTAGCCATTCCAGCATCCCAGTCTTTACTGAACATCGGTGGCATTCTATTTTCATGAACTTGCATGAGGAAGAAATTGATTTTAGAATCATTGATGTAATATCCGGGATCAGTTATGTTCGGGTTGTAATCCGGTACACTCCATGACCTCCAACCACCGTTATTTTCAAACACTGAGAAATCATATTCGTCTTTTAAACCAAATTCACTCAATAACCCTCCTAGTTTCCTACGGTTAATGTTATTGTTTGTCTCATTGAAATCACTTTCACCTGGAATTGGTATCTCTAGATTCTTCATGATCTTCAACATTTGATAGTAAACATGAAATCTGTAAATTGACCTTATCAATGGGTCACTGTGATTCAAGTGATCATCTATTGAAATACCACAACCGGTAGTAGCAAACCAAACAGCCATGTTAAATTGGTTCTGGTAAAACGATAATGGATTCTTTTCCAGTCGCAGACAGTCTTTCTTATTTTTCAGGCTCAAAAACCCAGGTGTTATCTTAGTTTCTTGTAGGCGGAAGAAATTGTTACTGGTAACAATTACTTCTAAATTAAAGAAGTCATAGGTGAAGTTACTTTTATGTTGAGTTGCTATTGGATAATACTTTATTACTCCAGAAGCTGATGAATAATTATGTTTGGTTTTAACTTCAGTTTTGGATAATGAAGACAGTAAAAAGGCCATTTATTTTAAGGAAATAACCCATTGAGCTATAGTATTCCCTAAGAATGATAATATTGGGGTGGCTGGTTCTTAGGGGTTTCTAGGCTAATTTGAAGCCCTTTTGAGACCAAAGGCCTGTAAGGGCTTTGGTCAAAAGGGCTTCAAAATACCTCGGATTCCTATCAACCCATTATTATTATTCTTCAGTAGATATGACAAACATGCACAAGGGAATCACTAAAAAATGAACTTAAATGTCGAATTCTATGTAGTACCAGCCAGCCACCAGCCAGTATTGCTCAGCCGATCTGTATGTGTATCGCTCAAGGAGGATACCGCGGTGACGTCACGGCTTTTCCAAGATGGCGCTGCATATTGTAAACAAACTCGATCCACGGCCAAGGGAAAATCAAGTCATCAAAAAAGTTAGATTTTTCGCATCAAATCAGAGTTATTAGTACTTTTCTGCTATGAAATAAGTCTTCAGACAATAAGCTATCATTTGAATAATGAAAAGTGCTGTTTTGATGGGGAAAAATAGGGTTTTTTAAACCAAATAGCCGGCACCGATCTTCCAAAATTAGCGATGGTTTCAAAACAGTCTCCCAGATATGGGGCAATCTCTTCATTATCATAATGGGATTTGGAGGCATGTTTACAGATTTTACAAGTTCGAGACCTGTTATACCTAAAACTCGCATAGATCCCCATAGATCCCCTCTATTTGTCGAGTTAGCGCCCCTGTAAGATCATGCATTTTCGGACACTAGAACGAAATCTTCCTGCGGATATCGTGGTTTCGGTGATGATTTAAGGAGAAATTGACTGTTCTTAGAGTTGTATGGGACAGAAATGAGTTCATACTTCATGAATACATGAATATATTATGATATGGGCGGGCTTCTAAGTCAAAACAATAACAAACTCAACTGCATCTCTACCGTGTATCGCGTAGTGCATTGCCTAGTGTATTTCGTAGTGTATTTTAGCGGAGACATTATTTCCCATTATTTCCGCACTTTGGCCACGCCAAACGTCTTTTTTATTCGTGGAAGTTAATCTGCTCTGTAAATTTTATTCTACACAGGAAGAATCCATACCAGGTATTGCAATATTTCATGTCTATTGGTGTTTTTGTGTACAGGAGCGCACCAGACAGTGAGACGTGGAGATGTGTTCAGTGCTGGTGCTGTCAGTAGACTGAATCTGATTGGCCATAGCGATCACTAATATGGGTCGGGATCACGTGATGTGACGTCACCGCGGTATCCTCCTTGTGTATCGCTTGGTATCCTCAGGGTGGGACCTCCATCAAGTCCCAGGCACAGTGCACATTGTAACGATAACGATATTCTATCTAGGCTAAGGTGCAAGTACCCCTCGGTGTTTAAGGGCCTAGGTAAACTGAAGAATTACCAGTTGAAGTTTCATATTGATCCAGATGTGAAACCGTCTGTGCAACACAGACGCATTCCTTTCAATCTGAGAGACAAGGTAAATCAGAAACTAGATGAGTTGCTGAAGTTGGATGTCATTGAACCAGTAACTGGTCCAACTTCATGGGTGAATCCATTAGTGTCGGTCTTGAAGCCTAATGGTGACCTACGTCTATGCTTGGATATGAGAAGGGCCAACACCGCAATAAGAAGGGAGAAACACCCCGTGCCTACGGTAGAAGAAAGTTTGTCTGAAATATCAGGGGCCAAAGTTTTCCGTAAACTAGATTTGAACAGTGCATTTCACCAAGTGGAGTTGCACCCTGACAGCAGGGGCATTACCACTTTTTCAGGCCCAAGCTCGCTGTACAGATACAAGAGGTGATTTTTGGGGCCAACATGGCCACAGAAAAGTTTCAACAGTTGATAGCACAGGTGTTGAAGGGTTGTCCGGGAGCCTACAACATACACGACGACATCAGAGTTGTCGCAGATGACTATGCGCAGTTGTTTGGGAGAGTCGAGTTGGTGATTCAGCGTTTGGCTGAACATGGGTTGACATTGAATTTTCCAAAGTGTGCTGTTGGTGAGACCATGGACTTCATGGGCCATGTCATGACTAGCAAGGGTTTGAAAGTGAGTGAGCAGAAAGTGTCTGCCATAGTGAAGGCTCCAAAGCCTGAGACCAAAGCTGAACTCAGAAGTTTTCTTGGTCTTGCTCAATTCTGCTCGAGATACATGAGAAATTTCTCTGTAATCACTGCTCCACTGTGGGAGCTTACTGGTTGTACAGCAGAGTGGAAATGGACATCAGTGCATGACAAAGCATTCAAAGAGACTAAAGATTGTCTAGTTTCAGCACCTTGCATGGCTTACTTCAAGCCAGGGGCTAAAACAAGAGTAGTAACGGATGCGGTACCCGTGGGTTTAGGGGCCATTCTCGAACAGCTTCAGCCTGATGGCCACTTCCATCCTGTTCATTACCTGAGCAGGAAGTTGTCTGATTGTGAAAGTAGGTACTCACAATTTGAGAGAGAAGCCCTTGGTGTAAAATGGGCCTGTTCCAAGCTTGCGTTGTATCTCACAGGATCTTCCTTTGAAATCCTCACCGACCACAAACCTCCACTGAAAGTGTTGGCGCCTAACTCCACACCACCTTCTGCTAGGATAGAACGTTGGCTACTTTACCTCCAACAGTTTAATAACACTATAAAGCACATAAAGGGGAGAGACAACTATGCTGATCCACTTAGCAGGTTACCCATTGAGGATAGTGTTGATGTAGTTAGTGATGAGGCCAGAAGCGAAGACTTCGCGTTCTCTGTAGTAACTGAGTCTTCCTGGTGCCATGGGCATAAAGGAAATCGAGACTGAAAGTCTGAAAGACCCAGGTTTGAAATTGGTAGAGAGGGCTATTTTGACTAAAGACTGGCATGAGTTGAAACATGATCCCATCTACCACATCAGGGATGATTTCTGGGCATATGGTCATGTGATAATGAGGGGTAGAAAAATCTTCATCCCAGAGAGTCTACGCCCCAAAGTTATCAAACTAGGCCATAGTGGGCATCAAGGCATGGTGAGAATGAAGAATAGGCTAAGAGAAAGAGTGTGGTGGCCAGGAATGGATAAGGATGTAGAAACATGTGTAAAACACTGCCATTTGTGCCAACTGGTGGGTTCAAGGCCCAGGCCGGTGCCAATCAGGCCTACTGCACTGCCTGAGGGCCCATGGTTTGACATAGCCATAGATCTGTTAGATATCTCCAATGGAGACCATTTGCTTGTAATCACTGATTATTATAGTCGATGGCCTGAGATTGTGTTTCTGAAGAAGACAGATGCCACACGTGTGATCAGAGCTCTAGAATCGGTTTTCCTCACCCATGGAATTCCTTATTCAGTACGGTCAGACAATGGACCGCCTTTCAAATCACGTGAATTTGAAGCTTTCTTAGACTACCTAGACATTGATCACAGGTGCAGCATACCTTACTTGCCTCAGAGCAATGGGAACGTCGAACGTGCAAATGAGACTTTGTTGAAAATCATTCGAATAGCGAAGCTGGAAGGGAAAGATTGGCGTAAAGAGGTTGAGAAATTCCTGTTTGACTATAGGACGACGCCACATACACAGATGTGTGTATCTCCAGCCAGAGCACTAATGGGTAGAGAGTTGAAATGTAGACTTCCAAAACTGAGGGTTGAGCCAAATAGAGAGGTTACTGAATCAGATTGGCAAGCAAAGTTTAGGGAGCGTGATGCAATCTCCAAACTTAGGCAGAAACAGTATGCGGACAGCCGTAGAAACGCTGAAATTTCTGAGTTGAAACCTGGTGACAAAGTGTTGCTCTTAGAAAATTTCCGTAAGAACAAGCTGATGCCTAATTATGAGGTTGAACCATATGAGATTGCTGAGAAAGTGAGCGGTGCTGTTTTGCTCAAGAATTCAAAAGGTGTAAAATTGTGAGCATTGAACCATGTCAAGAAGTATCACTCAAGCATGTCTGAATCCAGTGTAACAGTGGACACAACTTCTGAGAGTTCTCAAATTCAATCTGGGGAATCTCCCAGAGATTCAAACATCACTGGTGAAGTTAGAGTACAGGAGCGGCCTGAAGTCTCTGAGACTCAGAGCAGCCCTGAGCTGGTTTTGCATGAACCAGATTTGTCTCCTGTTGAGACAACAGTTGTCACAACCACTGAAACTGTGGACACTTCTGAGATCCCAGTTGCACCTCCTGAAAACTCTCAGCCAGTTGAGCCTGTTGAACCAGTGAGAAGGTCAACAAGGGTCAGGACTACACATAGTCGATGGAAGGATTATGTGGAGAAGTAATTTCATACAACTTGTAGATTTTTCTGCATTTTTGGCCATGATTGTGATTTTAAGAGACAGTACTGTAAGGTTAACCAAGTTTTCAGGACATGTTTTTCCTGTGTGTTTTTTTTGTAAATTGTATGTTCTAAGCAAGTGTGTTTAGTCAAAACCTAAATTTGAATATTGATTATTCCAGTTATAGTCAGTTTCTGTTAGTAATTTTGGGACAATTTCAATATGCCTAGTCGGTGTTTGTGAAGACAAAGTTTGCCTTGTCTTCAGGTGTTTTGTTTTCAAATATTTTCAAGTTGAAAAGTTTATAAGAGAGATGAGTTAAAACTTGTCCAGTTTTATACTAAGCTTGGGGGATGTGGTGATATTTGAATCTCCCGCCAATTTGTAACTGAGTTCATGTCACGCATGCGCAGAAGCTATGTAAGCACTTCCGGAAAAGATGGAGTCGTAAATAAAGTAATTCATTTCATTTATTATGGAAATCAATCGTCATCTCCTTCAATCGAGCATCTCACGATAAAAGCAACACGACAGATAGTTGACCGAAGGCCGAGTTTGACGTCGCAGGCCTGAACACTACTGAAAGGGATCAATTTCATACTGACCACTATGTAACCGCAATTTGTATCGTCTGTCGTCTCTCATGGGCCTACTCACCGCTGAATCATCAATGAACATCCTGATACCATTTGTGTAGGCCAGTCATAGTGAAATCACATTAACAGCCCTTTCTATACCATGCATATTCAAATGAGGCAGGCGGTCTAAGCAAGACACCATAGAAGAGCGAATGGAGAGTATATCAGAAACTGACATTAAAGGTCACCTGCAACACTTTCTAACTAAGGGAAAAAAGAATAGGGCATAAGATAACAAACACAGTGGTGAAAACCACATAAATATCGAACTACCCATCTTCAAGTTATGGCAGGTAGAACATTCAAACATTCCAGGTGGTGCAGGAAGAACAAACTGATGATGTACATTGTGCTGTACTGAAATAAAGCTTTTATAGTTTCATGCCTATATTTTGAAATTGTACATTTAAACATGTTCATGAAAAGCTCATAACTGTGACAAGGTAATTAGAATATAAGCATGAAACTATCAAAACTTTTTTTCAGTACAGCACAATCTACATCATTAATTTGTTCTTCCTGCACCACCGGGAATGTTTGAATTACATACTGCTAAGATGAGTAGTTTGATTTTTATGCGCTTGTGTTTCTTATGTTATCCCTATTATTTACCCCAAGTTTAAAATTTTAATAAAAGCGTTTCAGGTCACCTTTAACTCAATTTTCAATTTTGATGCATTTGGTTTGGCCTAGGTGGGTCTCAGATGTTACACTACAGTCTTTTTTCATGAATTATGGTATAAGCAGTTTTTTCTTCCTTGCAGAAAGTGCATGCCACTATCCATCTGTCTATCTGCCCCCAGTTGTTTGTATCTATAGTCCTGATGGAGACACCCCATCCCACTATCATGTTCCCCAATACTCATAACTTTATAACTTGTGCGGAAGTATTTTCCGCCTCTTACCTAGATTGCACAGATCGTCAAGTTCTTGGTTGCAATAGTATTTGTTTTTATACGTACCCAGATTTTGTTTTTGCTCTTGAGGTTCTTTCCTTTTGTGATTTTTCCTACTTCCCTTGTTTCTACCGGCCACATGGGCCACATGACAACTGGGAGTCATTGCAGTGGTTGTGGTAAGCTCTATTGAAGTATCATTCATTGATAAGACATTTAAAGAGCCATTTTTGCTGGTTCAGTTATTTTTAGCTCAGCTGACAAGGTTTTTTCAAGTGTTATTTTTGCTATACATGTACTTACATTAATATGACTTGTACTTTTAGTGTTCTTTATTCCTTATTGGGTGTAACCAACAAGCAAGCCCACTAACCTTTTTAGTTAGGTTCAGAACATCACCTTTTTTTTTCAACTGACTGAACATTCAACACAAACTCACATGTATATCATTTCATAGTACAAATCTCTTTAAAAAAGCTTTTGAACATAAAGTACAGCGGGTTGGATAGACTTGTGCCCAAAGCTGGTGATTGGCAGGCATGCACACCCGTTTGATGCTAATTCGGTGTCGCATTAGCGTCGACTCCTGACAGGGGAGGTTCAGAGTTCAGCACTGCATAAATGTCTGAGTTGGGTCTGTTGGCTACTTATATGTCCGAGTCAGTTCTTTTGGCTACTTTATGTCTGAGTCATTTCTGTTGGGCTACTTATAATGTCTGATTCAGTTATGTTGGCTCCTTATATGTCTGAGACATCTGTTGGCTACTTATGTCTGCAATTTTGATTAGTTCAAAATTAGCTCAGCTGATCTGCTATGCTCCTCCTGGTGCCATTACACTAGACAAACAGCACCCAGCTTCTTTTTGCCTGGCTTACGGATCTTAGGGACGACGTTTCTTGCAATCTCGTTTTATTTCGCGCCGTGGTACTTGCGGCATTAGCAGTGCTCGAAATAAAAAGAACAGATAAACAGAAAAAAACGCGTTTAGGCCTATAGGTCTTTGAAAGCACATTTCGGATATATCCCTCCTATATACCTTTTCTGAATAAATCATCCGAAATGTGCTTTCAAAGACGTTTAGGCCTAACACGTTTTTTTCTGTTTATCTGTTCTTTTTATTTCGCGCACTGCTAATGCCACAAGTACCACGGCGCGAGATAAAACGAGATTGCAAGAAACGTCCTCGTCCCTAAGATCCGTAAGTAAGGCAAAAAGAAGCTGGGTGCTATTTGTCTAGTGTAATGGCACCCAGGGTGCTTATTGTCCAGTCGATCTCGAACCTGGGTACCATTTGTCGGCACCCAGGACGACATCCACCCTTTCAGCGCTAGTTAGGCAGTAATCATTCTATGTAGAGTTTGGACTATACACTACTTGGTGTCCAGGATAATTTTTTCTTCAGTCACTTGAATGCTCTCCAATCAAAATGAAAAATTCCTTTTCTCCCTGCTTTGCATATTGGTAGCTCTTGTCCAGATAAGGGAGGCATGGGCTTGATTATCTTTAATGGGTATTTCCTTTAGTAGTGGTATCATACTTACTGGACTTATGTACTTGTACCAATGGGGCCTTTAACAAATTCTGCAAGTCCATAATTGGGTACTGGGTTGTCTGAAGCTGACCTGAAAATAACCCATCTTTCTTGCAGATATTGCCATTGCGTCCTACGGAGCAGGACAACCTGCAGATATTGAGCCTCCAGCTCAAAATGAAATCGCTCTTAACGACGAACAAGATCAAGATACACCAGTGGTCATGAGTATGTTGATCAAAATTCAGGGTCACCTCACTACTGTCAAGAGAGGGGTCTCAAAGATTTGGCCACATATTTCCACTGCACAGCCTAAACCATGGATAATGGATGAATTTTCTTAGATATATATATCTGATTCAGTTCAGTAGTTTTGACTCGGCCATTTTTGTGAAACAAACTTTCATCAGGACTTTTAAAGGAAAACTATTAATTAAATAATAACATAAATAAAAAACATGTGACGGCCTGTTGGCTGTGAGCAAAACCATCTTGAACTCCAACTTGAGCCAATCGTGAGAGCTACGAGGATGATTTTTCCTTTTAGTTGATCCTACCTGTTTGCTGTGATGTTGTCATATTTCTTTCCACAGCTGTACAAAATGAAGAAGATGATGAGGATGAAGAAGACAAAATTGAGTGTCGGCAACCCAAGAGAAAAAGAAAGCTAATGGTACATGTAATTGATTCGGTTTTGAAACTTAAAATAAGA
This sequence comes from Lineus longissimus, assembly GCF_910592395.1. Lineage (NCBI taxonomy): Eukaryota > Metazoa > Nemertea > Pilidiophora > Heteronemertea > Lineidae > Lineus > Lineus longissimus. The sequence continues at coordinate 15,898,014 of NC_088309.1, read as the reverse complement.
AGAAAGAAAAAAAACAATGAACCACAGTTCCACAATGCAGTGCCATCTATTGTTGGTAATAACAAGTAGTCTCTCCCTCCCTCTATAAAAACTTTGCATCAATTCCTGGAAAGATAAAAAAACACATTAACTATACTTTTTTGTTTGCAAAGCACTGCTTTGCAAGAAATGTTCCACATCTTATTATGATCCTTACCCAGTAGGAATGTTTCAATCGATTTTAACTTCTGTTTGTGTTACTTGATATCAGTTGCATTTGTTCTTGGGTAATATTTTAGATATAGCGCATTATTAGAACTACATGTGTTACTTTTCAGTTTCAACTAGAGTCAAGTGGACTCCAAAAGAAGAAAAAGAAGTTAGAAGCTACTTTAAAGAATTTTTAGCTGCAAAAAGAACTCCAGGAAAGAAGGCTTGTTTGAATGCGTTGCAGAAATCCAATGCAGCAGGTGGTGAAATCCATAGGCGGAACTGGGATGTATTAAAGAAGAAAGTCAGGAATATGATTCGTTCAAAGTAAAATGCAACTTGTCTAGGAATGTTGTAGACTCATTCAATTTGATATTCTACTGATATTGATATACACCTATTTATAGGCATCTATATATATTGACAAAGATTTAGGTCATTTTGACCTACTCTTTAGGTGTAAGTAGGCCAAGGTCATAAAATCCTATGAAATCCAACCTTCACTTTGTGATCTTTAAATTTATGTCATTGATTAAACTGAACAAGTCTAACATTGTACTCGAAGCATCATGACCTTGACCTTATTTCCAAGGCCACATAGATGTAACCCTAAAATTTCACCAATTTTGTGGCACCTTTTGTCATTATTTGTACTAGACCTAGATTGGCATGGATATGTAGACACCTATTAGACATCTGTACATGTTGAAATGACATTTAGGTCAGTATGACCTACATTTCAGTAAATGGGTCAAGGTCATAAAATACTATGTGTGTCATATTTCAAGAAACATTCTGTGTGTGATCTTCGAATGCGCATTTCAAAATGGTGGCCACCAGCCAATGACGCATCCCTTTGACGTTGGGCTCCTGCTAGAATATATGTTTTTTGCTACCTAAACATCATCCTTCTCAGTGCGCCCTACTATTATGACACATATTGGGTACCTAATACATTTCTTGGCCAGCATGCCACTGTTGGGTACTTCTTGCTTGTTCAAAGTACCCAACAGTGCCATCATCATGTGAGGGACAGCAATAATAAAAACCATCAAACATACTTTTAATCATCTTGAATAGTGTGTCGTCTTTGTGTTCGACACGGTGACTCGGGATCATTATCATTCAGAAGAAAGTACAATCTTGTTATATCATAAAACCAACGTCTTTATTTTCGCGGCACTACATACATAGCTAGCGTACAGGTACTTTTGTTGTCTAAATATTTTACGAGAATCACTAAGTTCTCTTACAAAACACGGGGAAGCGCCACCCACCAGTGCGTGGCTAGGTTGCACCATACAAATAGGCTGCAGGTGGACTAACTTATTTCGATGCAGTATCACATACATGATTGGGATGTTTTGCTGGTAGTAGGTAGATAACCCGTTTTAGATGGTCAGTTTTTCTGATAAAATCATGTTGCAGATAACACTGCTGAAATTCTTGGGGAAAAAACCCTTGGCATGGGCATGTGCAACAGGAGACAATTCTCATGTATTGACTAGGGGGACAGATAGATGAAGACTCGGCTCCAGGTAGACCTGGGCTCTGCATCAGCATATACGCTGAATACCTAGGTATTATCATGAGCAAAACCTTGCCCAAAAATTGTATATATTTCGACAAAATGCGTGTTATCATGTTGGCCAAGTTTTAACTTGAGATTAAAGCCTCGTGGGAATGTAAGAAATTCACCGATCCTGAGATTAATGTACTAATATTTAGCGTTGTACCGATTCGAGGTTGCGACTAAAAAATACTCCTCTTCGGGTGCTGACTTCCTATCAAAACGTGGCGATAACAAATCAAACTAAAATTTATTAATAATTACAGGAGGTGAAATGCTTTAAAAAATATCTTGGTGGATGGCACGCTATATCTTGATTTTGTGTGGCACTGGTCTCCATAGGGGTGCCATTTTCAATAGAAAGTTTGACAAGAATGTGATCGCAATATTGGTCTGACAAGAATATATGCGATCGCAATATGGGTCAATGTTAGAGAAGGTATTGGTCATTGTAATGTTTAGTGTTTATGTGAAGTAAAGTTGCCTCCAACATGTTTTTCATTCCTCCTGTTGTGTAAGTTGTTAAAATAAAGTTGTATTAGTGAAATTTATAATAATGTTCTGTCTTCATCTTGTGTTTTTGTTGTAACGCAGCAGTGCGTTTGTTTTCATCATTTCCAAAGTTGGCGAAACTCAGTAAAAGTGATGATGAGGAATCTGCTGTATCTGTTTCTATCCTACCAGAGCTAACATTGGCAGCTTTCTTTTGGTATGATGCCTCACATCCCACCCTCTATGCTGACTCCTCTGCAGAGCTCTTTCTCTTCCTGCAGGCTTCTTACAGTGCATACTTCTACAGGGTGGCGCAGAATATTTTCCCCCACTGATAAACCCACTAATATCATGATATTTTCATGTCGTTACCTCCAAAATAGGGCAACCCGGACTATTTGGACTGAGGTGATATTTCGATGTTGTTGCCTCTCAAATAGGAAAACACAAGACAATATTTGGTTTTAGTGCAAGACCCACTGATATCAAGGAATTCTGATGTTTTGCCTGCCAAATCATTTAACGTGATACAATACTTGGGCTTTAGTGCAAAAAAACCAACCGATAACATGATATTTTGGTGTTGTCACCTCCGAAAAAAGAGAACCACAGTCAACATTTGGGGTTAAGTGCAAAGACCAACCGATATCGTGGTATTTTGGCGTGGTCACTTCCCTAATCAGATAATACCTGACAATATTTGGGGTTTAGTGCAACTATAAGCAGATACCGTGATATTTTGATGTCGTCACTTCCACATTGGGATAACACCGGACAATATTTCAGGCTCGGTGCAAAGACCAACTGATATCGTGGTGTTTTGATGTCATTGCCTCCCAAGTTGGAAAACGTGGGACAATATTTGGGGATTTGTGCAAAAAACAGCAGATAGCTTGGTATTTAGATGTTCTTGCCTTTCAAATCAAACGTGAGCCAATAGCAAACGTGAGCCAATATTTGGGGTTTAGTGCAACACCAGACAATATTTGGGGTTTAGTGCCAAGTTAAACGGATATCATGGTATTTTACTGTCGCCACCTCGAAAATAGGATAAATCAAGAACACATTTGGGGTTTTGTGCAAAGGCCACCAAGATATAACTTGGTATTTTGATGCTCTCCCGAAGGAGCACATGTTGGATACCTCATGTATCTGACAAATACTTGTTGAGTTCTGGTCCTTCCCCCTCAAGTTGGACAATGCAGAGAAAAAAATTGGGGTTTAATTAGAAGACCAACAGATATCGTGTTATTTTTATGTCACAGCCTCTCATTGGACAACATTAGACCATATTGAGGATGTGGCACTAAGAAAACTGAAATTGTGGTTTTTTGATGTCATCACCTCCCAAATCAGACAACGCAGGACAATATTTGGGCTTTAATCCAAAGGCAAACAGATATCATGGTATTTTGATACTCTACCCAGCAGAGAGCACATGTTGGATACCTCATGTTTCTGACAGGTACTTGTTAGGTACTATGATGTCCTATTTGGTAGGCAACACATCAAAATGCTACGATATCTGTTGGTTTTTGCACTAAACCCCAAGTATTATCTTGCATTGCCGGATTTATGCAAGACCAACATATATCGTAGTATTTTGATGTTGTTGTTGCTAAACCCCAAAATATTGTCTTAATTGTCCTATTTAGGAGGCGACAACTTCGAATATTGTCTGACATTCTCCTATTTCGAGGTTATGACACCAATACCACAAAATCTGTTGGCCTTTGCACACAACCCCAAATATTGTCCTACGCTGTCCAATTTGGAAGGCGACACCAAATACCACGATATCAGTTGGTCTTGGTATTTAACCCCAAATCTTTTCTCGCGTTGTCCAACTTCAGAGGCAACGACCGGTACCCAATAAGTATCCGTCAGACACATGAGGTATCCAACATGTGCACTCTGAGGAGAGCATCAAAATGTCATATCTGTTGGCATTTACACTAAACCCCAAGTATTGTTATATGTTGTCCGATTTGAGAGGCGATACCAAAATACCACGATATCAGTTGGTCTTGGTATTTGAACCCAAATCTTGTCGCGCGTTGTCCAACTTGAGAGGCAACAGCCAGTACCCAATAAGTATCCGTCAGACACATGAGGTATCCAACATGTACTCTCTGAGGAGAGCATCAAAATGCTACGATATCGATTGGTCATAGCACATGACTCCAAGTATTGTCTCGCTTTATCCTATTTTGGAGAAGGCGACATCAAAATACAACGATATCTGTTTGCCTTTGCACTGAAGCCCTGATATTGTCTGGTGTTGTCCTATTTAGGAGGTGACGACAACAAAATACCGCGCTATCTGTGGCGCTTTGCACTTAACCCCAAACATTGTCTTGATGTCTCATTTGGGAGGCAACAACATCAAAATACTACGATATTCGTTGGTCTATGCACTAAACTCCAAAATATTTCCTTACAGTGTACGCGATTTGGGAAGCAACACTGTTAAAATACCACAGTATCGGTTGTTCTCTCCACCATACCTAAAATATTGTCTCGATTAATCCTAATTTGGAGATGGCAACACCAAAATACCACAATATCTGTTGGCCTTTCAACTAGACCCCAAATATTGTGTGGCGTTGTCCTATTTTGAGGTGACAGTACCAATACCACAATATCTTTGGCCTTTGCACTTGTCTAATGTTGTCCCTTTTTGGAGGTGACAACATCAAAATACCACGATATCGGTTGTGGTATTCAACCCCAAGTCTTGTGTTGTCCAACTTAGGAGGCAATCAGTACCCAATAGGTATCTCTCAGATACATGAGGTATCCAACCAGTGTTCTCTGAGGAGAGCATCAAAATAGCATGATATCGGTTGGCCTTTGCACTAAAGCCCAACTATTGTCTCGATTTATCCTATTTTGGAGATGGCAACACCAAAATACCATCTTTTGGCCTTTGACTAAACCCCAAATATTTATCTGCGATGTCCAACTTGGGAGGAGATGTTACCAATATACTACGATATCTGATGATCTTTCAGGGCTGGTCTTTTAACTAAACCTCAAATATTATCCTTTGATGTCCAATTTGGAAGGCGATGACACCAATATAATACGATATATGATGGTCTGTGCGCTATTAAAAACCCCAAATACTGTCTGGTGTTGTCCTATTTGGGAGGTGACAACATCAAAATACCACACTATCTGTCAGTCTTTGCACTGAACCCCAAATATTAGCTTACGTAGTCCGATTTGAGAGGCATGAACATTAACATACTAAGATATATATTTGTCTATGCACTAAACCCCACATATTGATTCGCGATGTCCTATTTTGGAAGTGACGACACCAACACCACGTTGTCAGTTGCTCTTGGTATTAAACCCCAATATTGTTTTGCGTTGTGCAACTTGAGAGGGAACAACCAGTACCCAATAAGAATCTTTCAGATACATGAAGTATCCAAGATGTGCTCTCTGGGGAAAACATCAGAATGAAAAGACATATGTTGGCCTTTGCACTTAACCCCAAACTTTGTCTTGACTTATCCTATTTTGGAAATGGCGACACCAGAATACCACCATATCTGTTGGCCTTTGCAGCAAACCCCAAATATTATCTTTCGTTGTCCAATTTGGGAAGTTATGACACAAAAAAATACCACAATATCTGATGGTCTTTGCACTTCAACCCGAATAATGTCTGTTGGTGTACTATTTGGGAAGTGACAACACCAAAATACCCCGATACCTGTTTGCCTTTGCACTAAACCCCCAAATATTGTGTCGCGTTGTCCAACTTGGGTGGCAATGACATCAAAACACCACGATATCTGTGAACCATTGCACTTATCCCCAAATATCGGCTTGCGATGTCCTATTTGAGAGGTGACAACATCAAGATAAAACGATATCTGTAGAGCTTTGCACTTAAACCCAAACATTGTCTTAAGGTGTCCTACGATATCTGTTGGATTTTGCCCACAATCGAAAATATTGTCCTGCATTAAAACCAAAATGTAGGCTCGATTGATCCTATTTTGGAGATCGCCTAATATTGTCTGGTGTTCTCCTATTTCGATGTGGCGGCACAAATACCACAATATATGTTGGCCTTTGCACTCGACCCCAAATATTGTCCTACGTTGTCCGATTTGGGAGGCGACACCAAAATACCACGATATCAGTTGATCTTGGAATTAACCCCCAATCTTGATTCGCGTTGTCCAACTTCAGAGGCAACGACCGGTACCGTATAAATATCCCTTAGACACATGAGGTATCCAACATGTGCTCTCTGAGGAGAGCATGAAAATGCCATATCTGTTGGCCTTTGCACTAAACCCCAAGTATTGTCGTATGTTGTCCGATTTGGGAGGCGCCAACACCAAAATACCACAACATTAGTTGGTCTTGGTATTAACCCCCAAATCTTGTCTCGCGTTGTCCAACTTGAGAGGCAACGACCAGTACCCAATAAGTATCTGTCAGACACATGAGGTATCCAACATGTGCTCTCTGAGGAGAGTACAAAACTGCTACGATATCGGTTGGCCATTGCACTAAACCCCAAGTATTTTCTCGCATTATCCTATTTTGGAGAAGGCGACATCAAAATACCCCAAGTATTGTCTCGATTTATCCTATTTTGGAGAAGGCGACATCAAAATACAACGATATATGTTTGTCTTTGCACTTAAGCCCTGGTATTGTCTGGTGTTGTCCTATTTAAGAGGCGACGACAACAAAATTCCGTGATATCTGTGGGGCTTTGCACTTAACCTCAGACATTGTCTTATGACGTCTTCTTTGGGAGGCAACAACATCAAAATACTACGACATTTGTTGGTCTATGCACCCCAAAATATTTTCTTAATTGTCCTATTTAGGAGGTGACGACATCAGATATTGTCTGGCGTTCTCCTATTTGGAGGTGACGACACCAATACCACAATATCTGTTTGCCATTGCACTCAACCCAAAATATTGTCCTACATTGTACGCGATTTGAGAGGCAACACTATCAAAGTACCACGATATCGGTGGTTCTTTGCATCATACCAAAAATATTGTCTCGATTAATCCTAATTTGGAGATGGCAACACCAAAATACCACAATATCTGTTGGCCTTTAAACTTAACCCCAAATAATGTGTAGCGTTCACCTATTTTGAGGTGACAACACCAATACCACAATATCTTTGGCCTTTGCACTTGTCTAATGTTGTCCTTTTTTGGAGGTGACAACATCAATATACCACGATATCGGTTGTGGTATTCAACCCCAAATCTTGTCTTGTGTTGTCCAACTTAGGAGGCAATCAGTACCCAATAAGTATCTCTCAGATACATGAGGTATCCAACATGTGCTCTCTGAGGAGAGCATCAGAATATCATGATATCCGTTGGCCTTTGCACTAAAGCCCAACTATTGTCTAGATTTATCCTATTTTGGAGATGGCGACACCAAAATACCATATTTTGGCCTTTGACTAAACCCCAAATATTATCCTGCGATGTCCAATCTGGGAGGAGATGATACCAATATACTACGATATCTGATGGTCTTTCAGGGCTAGTCTTTTAACTAAAGCTCAAATATTATCCTGCGATGTCCAATTTGGAAGGCGATGACACCAATATACTACGATATCTGATGGTCTTTGCGCAATCAAAAACCCCAAATACTGTCTGGTGTTTTCTGATTTGGGAGGCGACACCAAAATACCACGATATCAGTTGGTCTTGGAATTAACCCCCAATCTTGTCTCGCGTTGTCCAACTTCAGAGGCAATGACCGGTACCCAATAAGTATTCGTTAGATACATGAGGTATCCAACATGTGCTCTCTGAGGAGAGCATCAAAATGCCATATCTGTTGGCCTTTGCACTAAACCCCAAGTATTGTCATATGTTGTCCGATTTGGGAGGTGACAACACCAAAATACCACAACATTAGTTGGTCTTGGTATTAACCCCCAAATCTTGTCTCGCGTTGTCCAACTTAAGAGGCAACGACCAGTACCTATTAAGTATCCCTCAGACACATGAGGTATCCAACATGTGCTCTCTGAGGAGAGCACCAAAATGCTACGATATCGATTGGCCATTGCACTAAACCCCAAGTATTGTCTCGCTTTATCCTATTTTGTAGAAGTAGACATCAAAATACCCTAAGCATTGTCTCGATTTATCCTATTTTGGAGAAGGCGACATCAAAATACAACGATATATGTTGGTCTTTGCACTAAAGCCCTGATATTGTCTGGTGTTGTCTTATTAAGGAAGTGACGACAACCAAATACCACGATATCTGTGGGGCTTTGCACTTAACCTCAAACATTGTCTTATGATGTCTTATTTGGTAGGCAACAACATCAAATACTACGATATTTGTTGGTCTATGCACCAAACCCCAAAATATTGTCTTAATTGTCCTATTTAGGAGATGACGACATCAGATATTGTCTGGCATTCTCCTATTTGGAGGTCACTACACCAATACCACAAAATCTGTTGGCCTTTGCACTCAACCCAAAATACTGTCCTACACTGTATGCGATTCAGGAGGCAACACTATCAAAATACCACGATATCGGTTGTTCTTTGTACCATACCCAAAATATTGTCTCGATTAATTCTTATTTGGAGATGGCCATCAAAATACCACAATATATGATGGCCTTTGAACTAAACCCCACATATTGTCTGGCATTGTCCTATTTGGAGGTGACAACATCAATACCACATTATCTTTGGCATTTGCACTCAACACCAAATATTGTCCTACGTTGTTCGATTTTGGTGTCAACAACACCAAAATACCACGACATCAGTTGTTCTTTGCACCAAACCCCAAAACTGTTGTCGTGTCGTTTTGGTCTGGACGGTTCCTGGACGTCTTTGGTCTGGACCGCTCCTGGGCGACTTTACAGTAGCGTCTTATTTTTTCTTCTCGTGTTTTTCACTCCCCACGCTATTTTGGAGTCATCAAGACGTTGATTTGCGGATTGCCGTAAAGTTCAACTTATTTGTGCTTTAAGAACGGTGTGTCATCTTTATTTCGACATGAGGGTTTAACGTTATGTAAGTTCTATGTCTTGTACAAATATCATGTTATTGTGAACCTTAGTTGTGCAAAATCAAGCCCTAAATGCAGCAATGTCGACTAACTTTGAATGCTGCGCCATATTCATACAGTTTCAAGGCCCGCTTAGATTTGGGCGCAGAACTATTGCAATCAGTGGCAAGAGTATGGTCAAATATCTTTAGATACATCCTAAGACAATAAGCTACGTTTCTCATGGTTTTAGGGACAGTATTAGGCTAGCGGTCATGCCCAATTTTCCACTGAAGTTATGTATGGTGATTGCCACAGGTAATTTAGTTTATGTCTGTAAGCCCAGGCGGCAGCACCTGCTGGAAGACAATTTTGATTTCGTCTTCAAGGTGGATGTGACAATCTTTTAGAGTCTTATGTTTGTTCTTATTCTGTCTTTGCAGTTGAACCGCACCCGTACACACCTGTTTTGGAATTAAAGACTTTATGCTGGTACAAATCGTTGTCACTCGTGTTGATTACGGTTAGATGAGACGACATAGTTCAAATAACGCAACAAGATGGATCGTACTGGACTTGATCTTTTGTCGGATGCGACGATAAAATGGCTGGAAGCAGAAATCAGCAGTACTCAAGAACAAATCGATTCGATCTTGGAACAGAGAAGACATAGCACGGCAGGGGAACATCTTCAGCCTGGAGGTGCCAACGCGGTCTTGAATCTTCCAAGCCCCATAGAGACAGTCACGACATTACCTGCTGTGTCTAGAACAGGAGGTAGGACTGTGAGATTTGCGACGGGGGCTGAATGTGCTACAGGCTCGCCGGTCCACGCCCCTGTATTCGAGCGTGAACAGTCACAAGGTGTAGGCGACTCGATGGCTTACACTTCCAGGCCACAACCACGTAGGGATGTGGTCGAACCAGGACCTGTGTACCCTGTTGGTGGCGGTACACCTGTTGTCATCGATTGGAAATCTTTAGTCAGTTTATTTTGGGTCACCCTTTATATCGGTTGTCTCCCGTTCTGGGTTTGTCACGTGATCAACATCGTGCTCTTACGCCATCTTGGATGAACGACCAAGTTCCATCGATTGGGAGCTTGGTGAAAATCGCATTTTTCTGCATCTTATGCAACTGATGATTACCTCCTGTGGGAGCTCAAATGAGAGGAAAAGCCATTAACGATCTGTAAGTGGTAATGAAAAGTCATGACAAATCCTAACTTGGCTGTAGCAAGACCATTTTAGAGCGAGTCTAGAAGGCGATTTCGTCCACATGATATGCCGCTTCCGGATTGGAAGCGCTGGCCAAATTGGCTTGAAATAAATAACTAAATACCCTTTTGAATGATTGTCATGTGTATTCTAGCGTGTCTAAGTGTTCTTTAAATACACCTGTGGCATTCTTACCCATGAATGACCTCGGTGTCGCGATTTTCTGCCCTAAAAATAGGCAACGGGTGCTGTCCAAAAATTCTCTCATTTGGTTCCTGTTTTAATCACCATGTGCCGCCACCATCCAGTGGTGTTTTTCCCAGTGTGGATTTAGTGATTGAGTTTTAATCTGTTTCAAACAATTTTAAGACTGGAGCATAGTGTCTCTGTGTCATTTGGTTGTAATAAATAACTTTAATAAGGATCGTAACAATTTGCTATGTTATACTGGTATTATTATTCAGTTTCTTGGAATGGGTACAACTTTGTATACTTTCAGAAAACCGTCGTCATTGTTGCTGTACATCACTGCATGTCGATGTTGTATGCCATCAATAAACGGTCCTAGACGTCACTTGAATCTTCGGCTCTCTATCTCCCACATCTGTGGTCGAACCAGGACCTGTGTACCCTGTTGGTGGTGGTACACCTGTGGTCGAACCAGGACCTGTGTACCCTGTTGGTGGCGGTACACCTGTGATCGAACCAGGACCTGTGTACCCTGTTGGTGGCGGTACACCTGTACTCATTGGTGGACAAGTTTACTATCCTGCAGCAAGTAGTTATGGGATGCAACCCGGAGCTCCTATTACCTACTGCCCGGCCATTAGCCCTACTCCTGGTGGCCTTTGTGGTTCGTACACACCTAGACCAAGCAGTCCAATGGAAACGTCGGTGATTGGTCAACACATGGGAAAGGTAGCTGAGAGCTTGGAAAGGCTTGCCGTTAAGAACAGTCTTCCGCCCATGGAGGTAGTAAAGTTCTCCGGTGAGCCATGCGAGTACCTAAGGTTTAGGTCTCGCTTCAGACAAATGGTGACCGCCTACGATTTGTCTGAGGAGCAACAGATGTCGAGGCTGCTCCAGTTTGTGGACGGGAAGGCTAAGACGGCTATAAAAGGATTCGAAGGTGTACCAGGGGGTTTAAAGAAATCCCTTGAACTGTTGGAGCAGCGGTTTGGCAGACCACACATGATTTCACAATCCTGTGTGGACTCCCTGACACTGGGACCAGCTATTGCGACCAACGACAAGCAAGGCTTGAGAGACTTTGCTGACAAGGCGCGGATGACCTTTGAAACTTTGCATTCATTGTCAGCAATGAGTGAGATGAACATGTCGAATCTTAGTTTAATAGTGAAGAGACTTCCCCTTCGATTGAGGGGCCAGTTTCAGGACAAGGCCGAAAGGATACGGCAAAGGGGCGATAACCCTGGCCTGAAACACATAGTTGAGTTCATCGAGACTGCAGCCCAAGCAAGTAACGACCCTGTGTTTGGCTTTGTGGGGGAACACCCAAAGTCAAACACCAACAGCAGCAGGCCTAACCCAAGTAAAAAGGGAAATGCACCGAGACCTCAGGAGGGGGCCTCCACCTTCGCGACACAGGTTGCAGCAGACCGGTCAAGGACGATGAAATGTTGGGATTGTGGCGCCGACCATTATCTGATTAACTGTCCGAGCTTCAAGACCAAAAGCCAGAAGCAGCGACATGCCCTGGTGCGATCAAAGGGTTTGTGCTTTAATTGTCGGCGCAAGAATCATGGTGTTGGTGATTGCGGCAGCGAGCAGAGATGTCGGGTGTGCAAAGGGAAACACCACAGCCTTTTGCACAGAGAGAAACCGCCGCAGACTGAGCACATCCGTGCAGAAGAACAAGCAACAGAGCAGAAAGCAGACAAATCGGGGAACTTTGCGGTTACTTATGTAACTAGCAATGCATTAGGACATGCGAAGCCGGACACCCCAACGACTAAGATTGCCTTACAAGTTGTTCCTGTCAAGGTAATCGGTAAAGATGGAGCCACGATCAAGACATACGCACTACTTGACTCTGCAAGTGAAGAGTCCTTTGTAGATAGCAGTTTGGTTAATCAGCTGAACATCCCTAGTATTGGTTCAGAGACTATGGACATATGTACACTGACTGGTGAGTCGTCAATGAGTGTTAGAAAATCCACACTCACTGTGGAAGCTGTGATGGGGTCAGAATCCGTGCAGGTGCCTGTTAAAGTAGTAGAGACGCTGAATATTTCGACATCGAGGCCAACAGATATCTCCAGGTGGAGCCACCTTGAGGGGATTACACTGCCGTGTGTGGATCAGGACAAGGTGTCTTTGCTGATCGGTACCAACTTTCCCGCAGTTCAGGTGCATTTCGAGAGCAGAATTGGCAGGGAAGGTGAACCGTATGCCGTTCGCACAGTTCTCGGTTGGTCTATATTTGGGCCCTTGGGAAAACACCAAGGCAAGTCTGGTGATAACGACAGGACTAATGTGAACTTTATCAAAACTGGTGAAACGATGAATGAGACTCTTGATCAAATGAAGCAGCTTCTTGGGTTTGAAAACTGTCTTGTTCCCAGCCAGAGAATATATGTATTGTGGTGGTAGGAATCTAGGTAATTCTAAGCTATTTTAACAAAAGCCCTTACAGGCCTTTTTGTCTCAAATTAGCTTAGAAACCCCTAAGAACCAGACACCACAATACATATATTCTATCATTCTTCAGTGAAGCGTTGCAGTGAAATGGTGAGGGAATACTAGAGTTCAATGGGTTATTCCATTAAAATAAATGGCCTTTTTACTGTCTTCATTAACCAAAATTCAAGGAAAAAATTCAAGTAAATTATATGTATTATCCAATAGCAAATCAACATAAAAGTAAATTCACCTATGACTTCTTTAATTTAGAAGTAACTGTTAATACTAATAACTTCTTCAGACTACAAGAAACTAAGATAACACCTGGGTTTTTGAGCCTGAAAAATAAGAAAGACTGTCTGCTACTGGAAAAGAATCCATTATCGTTTTACCAGAACCAATTTAACATGGCTGTTTGGTTTGCTACAACAGGTTGTGGTATTTCAATAGACGATCACTTGAATCACAGTGACCCATTGTTAAGGTCAATTTACAGGTTTCATGTTTACTATCAAATATTGAAGATCATGAAGAATCTAGAGATACCAATTCCAGGTGAAAGTGATTTTAATGAGACAAACAATAACATTAACCGTAGGAAACTAGGAGGGTTATTGAGTGAATTTGGTTTAAAAGACGAGTACGATTTATCGGTGTTTGAAAATAACGGTGGTTGGAGGTCATGGAATGTACCGGATTACAACCCGAACATAACTGATCCCGGATATTACATCAATGATTCTAAAATCAATTTCTTCCTCATGCAAGTTCATGAAAATAGAATGCCACCGATGTTAAGTAAAGACTGGGATGCTGGAATGGCTAATTTCAAATATCCAGATATTTTCATCAAGGATCATGTCAGGAGACACAAGAATGTATTTGATGTAATTACACAAAATGAATGTCAAACCTATCAACAATTCATGATATTTAAATCAAATGGTTTCTCTAATCCTGAAATAGAGAGGTTGAATGACACAATAAGAACATATGTTTACTGTATTCTGGGTGCTCAGGCGTTGACCAGAACACCAATAATTGGAGTACCGGGTACAGAATTGGATGCACAGAAGGAATTTAACAAACTATTAAAGGATTCGATTAATCAACATCCTGATATTCCCACTTCAATTCAAAGATATCAAAAAGCAGTGAGTGACACTCATACAAGACTAGATTATGTAATAGCACCAGGATTGTATGTCATAGGTTCAAATATGGTACTCGTTATTGGTAAGCTGGATAACTACAATAATAACATTTTAATAGCACCAAAAAATGCTAAACCCGGTAAGAATGACATTAACCACAAAAAGACCTTACCACCACCACTGATGGAAGGAAATAGCTCTAAGAAAATAAGAGTTAAGAGTAGCGTTGGTACATCAATGACGGACAAAGTCCCGAGAGCAAAGCTCGAGACCAGTCATAAACCAAAGAGTAATGTTGATTCACCAAAAACAACTGAAACCTCAAAGAATACTCCTACTGCTACTAAACTTGACACCAAAGTTGAGAAGGAGGATGATACTCATGAAACAATTAAATTCATGCTTTACTCAGTTGTTGGTACATTGATTGTTTTTATGGTTAGATAAATAAGTAATTATGGCTGAAGGAGGTGAAAATTATGAAATGGATGATTACGATTCACAATCATCATCATCATCATCAGGAACTTTTGAACAAATTCTAGAAATGAGAAAGAATGATTTAATTAATCAATATTATCACGCAAGATACAACACAGGTGAAACCAATAGAACTTTTCAAGATGACGGCACAACATACAACACAGGAGGTGAATATATCCAAATGGATGAGATAGATCCTAATACAGGTAAAATCAATAGAACTTTTCAAGATGACGGCACAACATACAACACAGGAGGTGAAAATCTTACTGATGAAACTTCATTCAGTACACCAGAAAGAGTAAGAGGTATTGTCCCTGAATTGATGGAAAAGGAGTTAAGTTACGATACAATAGAGGATAAACTTGATAAAGCATTGGGAGGATCAATCTGGAATTATGACAAGAAAAAATTGAGTAATCTTTCACCACACATTAGTTACAATGGAAACAAACTTTATTACAATCCGAGAAATTCTGAATTTGATTTGATAAAAGATAAACGAGGAGACTAAAATTTATTTGAATATTCTGATAAAAATGGAGAAAAGATAAAGTTAATTCCTTTAACTAAGGATAATGGAATCTTCTATGCTGAAGGCACATTAAAGACTAAGTTTGGTACTAGATTTGTTGACATGATTAGAGGTATGATTGCACCTGACCCACCAGTAAGGGAACCTACATTAGTAACCCCTGAAACACAGGCAGTAATTAATGAGGTAAATAGTTCAAACCAACCAATAGATAAATTAATTGATTCTAATGATGATGAACTTAAAACACTGGGTTTTACTGAAAATACCTTGAGAGAACTTAGAGGGTTAAAACAGGCTGGTGATGATCTAGCTGCAGTAAAGAGGGATAAGGACATGCAAATACAAGAACTAGAAAATCAACTTCATAATTTAACAAGAGACTATGTAAAGTCTGTAGAAGAAGATACTGAAGACACGGTGGAGTTGAAAAAGCAAATAGATGAACTAAATGACAAATTGTATAAGGAACAGTCAAAGGTATGGAGGTTAGACAATGACAGGGAGTCACAAACTAGAAGAATTAAACGTTCAATTGTTGATGTTCTAAAGAAACCAGATTCAACTATTCCTCTGAAGGACAGAATAAAGTTACTTTTTAAGACATATGGTGTAACTATTAGCGCCATAATAACAGCTGTTGTAATGACATTTACAACTCTAGGTCTTAGTATCAGTAGTGCTTTAAGTGGTGCCACTAAATCTGTAAAACCAACTCCAGGACCAGACCCAACTCCAGGACCAGACCCAACTCCAGGGCCAGACCCAACTCCAGGACCTACACCAGAACCTGGACCAAAACCATCAATACCAGATAAAGTAAAAGAAGGTCTCAAGAAGTTTGCTGAATGGATAAAGGAACTAGCCAAGAAATCAGCTGCGGCTTTACCGGGAATCATCGGTTCTATCGTATCATTTCTCCTGAAAACAATTGGTGCAGTTGTTGGCTTTCTAGCCGAACATCTGATCATAGCAGTTATTGCTATTGTGAGCTCCATAATTTATGGTTTAATTGGGGGTGTTAAAGCCTTAAAATCACGTAAAACAGTAAAATCACGTAAAAGGTCTTAGGTGACCTTCTATCAAAACAATGTTTAAAAAATAATTATTATGTAAATATGAATAAATACATCTCATTAAAAGACTATTATTCTAGTGAGCCGGACTTCGTCCTGAGAGCAGAGCTCGAGTGGAAGAATGAGAATCTTAAAGGATACATTCGTCCTAGGGTCATGGATCGAGCTATGCTCTCAGGACTGCGTCCGACTAGAAATTTTAGTGAAGAAAATGTCAGCAAGAATTATGACAGTGGGAAATTTGATAAGCCTACTCGAGCTCTGCTCTCAGGACGAAGTCCGACTAGGACAAAGTCCCGAGAGCAAAGCTCGACTGAGACAATCAAAGTAGTCCTGCCAAGAATGAAAGAATATGACGTCAGTACCAACACTAATGCTCAATTCTGCCGTAATTGTAAAACGTGGACACTTTTTGAGTATCAAAAAAACTTGAATTCAGCAAGGTACGCAGCTAAAACTGTGAAGTATCAATTCTGCACCAATTGCAATTCGACTACTTACGACGATGATTTTAAAACTCTTGAGATCAATATTGACAACAAGACACGTTACTTTGACAGTATTCTAAGGAAACTTGGATGGAGTCGGCTGTCCGAATCGGCAGTTAAGTATTTAAAGGACTTTGTGGAAGGGTATTTACAGTGCTACTTTTCAAGTCACAGAAAATGTCTTAGTAAGCAGAGATATGAAAGTACTCTTCAGTCAGCCCTAAAAATGGGTATTAACACTCTCCCCTCTAAGTTTTGTAACCAAGGGTTACATGGTGAAGCCATGCTTTTTAAATTTCACTGTGGGGAATATGATTGGTTTCTTGCCATTGAATTTATTAACAGGGCAATTGGTAAACCGCAATTAACCGATGAGAATATCACTGACCTTAGACTAGTGTACTATGCTTTCCTTAGATTTCTGCATTACTGTGGTGTGAAGGTCACCATTAACTACAAGGTATTTTTACACCAAGCCTTTAAAACGCTGAAAATTGATTATGTAATATTTACACCTTTTTTAACCAACAAGGAGCGAGTAAATGATTTGGAGATATTATGGTATGATTTCACTCAAAGTATTTTCTTCCAGAATTACAAGGTTGAGAAGGAATATGACCAGGATATTGACAAGCAGTTTGACGTTTTACTGAGTGCCAGTGCAGATCGAGACATTAACTGCATCAGTAATATTAAGTTTACACAAGCCAGACTTCGTCCTGAGAGCACAGCTCGAGCCGGACTTCGTCCTGAGAGCACAGCTCGATCTAGTGTTAAGATGCAATAAAGTTGTGAAAACAGCATTTTGCACTTAACAGTCATTTTTCCATAATTTTAAATGAATAATCAGCAAATGAATAGTCAGACATCTGCAGTGATTGAACAACAGATGAAACAGATTGGTGTTATGAGTCCTGAGAGCTTAGCTCGAGTTGGGGCTTCTAACCAACAGAACACTGGTAGTTACCAACAAAACAGAACTAACTTTCAACAGAACTGCTCTACAAATCAACAAGTTTCAAACAAGCAGTTGAATAGTTCAAATTTTGTTAATCCTAGTCAAGGAATAGTTAATCCCAGTCAAGGAATAGTCAATTCTAGTTGCCAACTAGGCTCAACTCGAGCTACGCTCTCAGGACAAAGTCCGACTAGCAATCAACAAAATTTGAACTATTTGACTGATAGTGGCCTTAAAGCCAAACAAGACTTAGAGATTCTAGTTGCAACTGGTAAAAGCAAGGATTTCCTTAATAAACAAATAACTTTTAATGACTTAGATAATATGACTGAAAAAGAAATCTTAAAACACCATAGAATATATGAAACAAAGATGGCTGCCAGACTTAATGATTCTTTGGGTAAGACAGTAATTAAAGCTTACACTAAATTATCAAGGTGGTTATTACCAATAGATGATGAAGATAATCTTTACCATGATCTTAGAAATGATTATTTGATAACTAACGAGTTGGATAAATGGCTTGGATGGTTGAGTTTGAGAATGGGACCATTAACTGCACTTGCCTCAACAACACTTATTACTTTAGGTCATTGTCATGAGGAATCATCTATGACTGCATCGAGTATGACTGCATCAAATATGAATACACCAAATATGACTGTCTCTGAATGTGACAAATCAATAGATGAAAGTCTAGATATCACAGGTAGTGATGATAAAGAAGACTAAATTAACCTGGTTATGAGAACATAGTTCGAATTAAATTCGGCCAAGATAAATGGAACTTGAAACTGTAACTGATACTACTCGAGCTATGCTCTCAGGACAAAGTCCGACTAAAGTTTCAGTGTCTAAGAAACCTCGATCAGAGAAACAATTAGCATGGTCTAGAGAACTGGGTAGAAGATCTAAGGAATTTAAGAGGATAAAAAAGGATAAGACGACATTTAAAGTACAGGACTCCTCACCAAACAACAGAGTTGTGGAAAAGGAGGAAGAAGAATTAGAGGAAGAAGAACCACAATCTCAAAATACTGATGTATCACTGCGTGAATCTAGTAGTAATACTTATGTCTATGTACTAGGTTTAGGTGCAATTATTTTAGCATCATTTATCATGTTTAAGAAACTTCCTAAAAAAGTAAGTAAAGAGCAGCGATCAGGCTCAACTCGAGCTACGCTCTCAGGACAAAGTCCGAATGAAGCAGTCATGAAGAGATCAATTAACCCTCTTGTTAAACCTGTAGTTAAAGAGAAGAAATGTACTATTCCTTTAATGGAATGATCTCATCAGGTGGTCAAGCTTTGTTCTCTGGACCTTGTCTCAGTCAGACTTCGTCTTGAGAGCAAAGCTCGATTCTTAACTCTAAAGAAACCTCTGTTCCTCTGAAATTAACTAGCTTACCATTCTCATCAGTGATTTCGAATTTTATGTGATTAGTACACATATTTATCGTTTTCTTACAATTCGGTTCGTATCGCTGCATTTTTATTTGGTCACCATCTTCTACAGGTATGATGCAGAAAATGTTAGATGGTTTATTGTTGTAGAGGGTCTTAGCTTTGTCAACCAAATTAGCTTGCAGGAATAGATATTTCCTGTAAAAGTTGAGTGGTCTTGTGGAGTAGTATTTTCCTTTCTTGGTGAATTTAGTTTGCTTAAAGCCAAACCACTCATTCACCACTGTGAGCTGTTTTTCTATCACCTCTCTTATGGTTTTGCTTATTTGAAAACCTTCTGTGTTTCTCTCAATCTTGATTTTTTCATTTTTATCTAACTTGTCTACTTTCAGAGGGTACTCTTTATCCTCTGTAAGTTCAAGGGTTATGTAATTATTGTTATCACAGTAAATTTTCACATGGCTTATTCCAATTTCTTTTATGTATTTTTGCCATACCTCACAAAACTCACTTAAACTAAAATGTCGAGAGTATGGAAATGTGTATTGAGTAATGGTGTCTTTAGTTGTGGTAGAATCATTTTCCAAATGCCGTTCGCAAATTTTCATGACTTCCTTTTCAAGTGTATCTGTTTCAAGTCCAGGAGCAAATAATGTCCTACACCATAATTGTTTATCTAAGGGCTCATGTTTTGTAATTCTGGTTATTTCGACTAGAAATGAGAAAATCATTACTCCCTCTGGTAGAAAATCACCTGTCCACCATGAATTGTAAAAGGTTATCGATTTCAAAGTAATGGATTTTATGTCTAATTGGTCTGTTAAGTAGTACTCAAATTTGGCTTCATTACATTCTTGTTCATTGATTATGAAGTCCATTTCTATTTAATTCAAGATATTTATTGAATTTAATAAATTTTAATATAATAAATAGAATGACTGATAAGAATCAGAAAATACTTTGCACTACATGTGACAAGTACATATCCTACAATAATATGGCTATTCACAGGAGAACCAAAGGTCACTTAAGTAAATTAAATCCGGATTATGTGCCTCTTGCTCAACCCCGAGCCCCATCACTGATCCCTAAAACTATGGATAAGAAACTTGCATTTGAGGAAAATGAGCTAGATGGCATAAAGAAAGTGAGTGGAATAGAAATAGTAAAACAATTTGGCAAGCCTGTAGTCACCATTAGTTTGAAGATTGACAGAGAAGCTAAACAAGTGTATGAATACAGAGATAAATTAGAGGAGGTATTATTTCAACTCAATGATTACCATCACAAAATTAGCATATCAGTATTTGCTCAGTTTGATCGTCAGGGTGAAAGTGTAACACACCC
Organism: Lineus longissimus; assembly: GCF_910592395.1. Classification (NCBI taxonomy): domain Eukaryota; kingdom Metazoa; phylum Nemertea; class Pilidiophora; order Heteronemertea; family Lineidae; genus Lineus; species Lineus longissimus. The sequence continues at coordinate 15,877,422 of NC_088309.1, read as the reverse complement.
CATACAGTCTCCAATGGAAAGCATAATTTCAAGGAACCAGGCAATTTATGCCATAACCAACCAGTTAAACTACATTAAGACACAGATTGAGGAAAGGTACTTTCAAGGTTCTGGACTTACTTTAAATAAAATAGAGTCTTGTAACATGACCATCTGTTCTTACAAGAGGTGTAAAGGTGGTCATTACACTAAATTACCATTTAAAACAAAAGCAGTAATAAATGTGGAATCAAATGACAATAAATGTTTTCTCTGGTCTTTATTGGCCGCTAAATATCTGAAAGAAAATCCAGAGACGGACTTTGTCCTGAGAGCAGAGCTCGAGAGTACATTCAATATCACTACCGATATCAAAATCGAGCCTAGCTCTCAGTACGGAGTACGAATCAAATCATTTCCTGTATGTATTCAAAAGGATATCCCTAAGATAGAGAGTGATAATAATCTCAAGATTAATGTGTTCAAGTTAGAGAACGAATGGGCTAAGAGCACCTGTGAGGCAAAACTAGAACCTCTCTACCTGTCCAAGAATTATGATGATGATGATGTCATCGATCTGTTGTATTTCAAGGACCATTTCATGTACATAAGAGACATCAATCTTTTCTTCAGGACACTAGCTCATAGAGTGTATCTTTGCAGGAGATGCATGAATTACTTTTACAGGAAGTCAACACTAGATAAACATAAAAAGAAATGTGGAGAACACGATTACTGTAAGATTACTTTGCCTCCACCTAACAGTAAATGGTCACAAATTAAATTTGAAAAACACTCATTCAAAAATAGAGTTCCGTTTGTTATCTATGCTGATTTCGAAGCGATAAGCGAACCTTGTTCTTCTGCCGAAGGCAACATACCAGTAGTATCAGCAGAGCCACCTATGATGAAAGAACCGAGTTCAAAGAAACTTTTTAAACAAAATGCATCAGCTGTTGGTGTTTATGTTCACTCAGACTACACACACCTTTACAGTAGCCAGTATGTGTCTCTCAGGGGTGCTGATGTTGTAGATGTGTTCTGTAATTGGTTAATCAGGATGGAAGAACAATTCTCTAATTTATTGAACTGTAACTTTCCTCTAACAATGACAGATGAAGACTCGAGCTCTGCTCTCAGGACGAAGTCCGACTGGCATAAATATCAATTAGAAACACATTGTTACTATTGTAATCAACCTTTGGGATATGACAAGGTCAAGGATCATGATCACTACTGTGGTAGATATCGAGGTGCTGCTCACAACTCGTGTAATTTGAATGAAAAGAAAGCTATGTTTGTTCCAGTGTTTTTTCACAATCTCAGTAATTACGATTCTCACTTATTTATTAAAGAATTAATGAATAAGCTACCGAAGTACAAGAAACTGAAAATACTTGCCAAAACATCAGAGGAATACATCTCATTTCAGTTCGGTTGTTTCAGGTTTTTGGACTCGTACAGATTCCTGCAGTCCAGTTTAGACAACATAACCAAATCAATGTTGGATGATGATTTTAAAATTACCAGACAGCTGTTCCCAAATACCACTGACTTTAAGCTATTGAGGAAGAAGGGTTCAGTACCTTACTCTTTTTACACATCACATGAAAGCTACAATGTTACTTACCTAGAAACGTCTATGTTTTTTGACGAATTGAAAAATGAAATGGCACCTGATTCTGCCTATGATGAGGCTAAGGTAATATGGGATCATTTCAAGATCAGGAATCACGGTGAGTTCATTGACCTCTACCTCAAAACTGATGTGATCCTTTTAGCTGATTTATTTGAGAAATTCAGGGATGTCAATTTGAACTACTTACAGATAGATCCCTGTCACTGTTACTCGGCACCAGGCCTAACCTGGCAAGCTGGTTTGAAGTACACAGGAATAAACCTAGAACTACTGACTGATACCAACATCTTACTTACTTTTGAGAAAGCAATACGAGGTGGAATTTCGGGTGTTATGGGAACAAGACATGTAAAGGCAGATGAACACCACAAACTACTCTACATAGACGCAAATAATCTCTATGGCTGGTCCATGATGGAACCTCAACCCTATGGTAGTTTTGAAATGATAGATATTGATCCACTCGAGCTATGCTCTCAGGACAAAGTCCGACTTAACATGAATGTTATCAGTAAAGAGCAGATTATGGCAATTCCAAGTGATAGTGAAGTAGGCTACTTCTTAGAGGTTGATTTGGAGTATCCAGGAAATATTAAATTTAAGTCAAGGAACTTTCCATTCTGTCCCGAATCTCTCTTTATTGAAGATGATGAATTAAGTCCTTACCAGAGAGAGTTACTGGGCGATGATAAAAGATCAAATGTAGAGAAACTAATACTAACACAAAAGGATAAAACTAATTACATAGTGCATTACAGAATGCTACAATTTTACCTAAAGCACGGAATGGTACTTAAGAGGGTTCATTCAGTGATAAGCTTTAAACAATCAAAGTGGTTAGCACCATACATTGATTTTAACACTAAAAGACGTATGGATTCTAAGACTGATTTTGAGAAAGACTATTTTAAACTGATGAACAATGCGTTCTATGGAAAAACTTGTGAGAATGTAAGGAACAGGGTTGAAATTGAATTTGTATCGGACGGGGAGAGAGCCAGGAATGTAATGGCCAATCCCAGGTTTTCATCGATATGCGTATTTGACGAACATAATGCTGCTATTAGCATGAGGAAAACATCAATGAAATTCAACAAACCAATCTACATAGGAGCTTCAGTACTTGAATTGTCTAAATTATTAATGTATGAATTCTATTATGAAGTTCTTCAACCGTACTTTGGTGAGAAAAATATTGAACTGCTGTATCTAGATACAGATTCCTTTGTACTTAACATTAATACTGATGACTTAACTAAAGACTTAAACGAGTTGAGACACTATTTTGACTTCAGTAATTATCCAAAAGATCATCCACTCTATGATACCAGTAAGAAGAAGGTACCAGGCTACTTTAAGGATGAGCTAGGAGGAGTAGAGATGACTGAATTCATTGCCCTGAGAAGTAAGATGTACGCTTACAGGACCAAGACTATGTCTGGAGAGCAAGGCTCGACAAAAGATTACGATTCTAAGAAATTGAAGGGTATTGCCAAGAATGTAGTAAGGAGAAATATCTCATTTGATGACTATGTTGATTGTCTTGAAAAGAGTAGGTCATTTTACCACAAGATGAGACACTTAAGATCAGATAAACACCAAATCTATTTGGAAGAAGTTGACAAAAAAAGCCTCAGTCCTTTTGATGACAAGAGGTTCATACTTGAAGATGGAATAAGCACCTTACCATTTGGAATGTATTATGAAGGCTACATAGATTACAGTGATTCAAACTTCGCTTGAGTCGGACTACGTCCAGAGAACAAAGTTCGATTAAACTAATGAATAGGGTGGGGCTGATGGTAGTGTTACTTGGTGAAATTCATCCCTAACACCGAAGTCATGATAATAGTGATAGTGATACACCACATTAGGATTAGGACGTCGTCCGGGTCCGACTTCGTCTTGAGAGCATAGCTCGAGTCCTGTTTGATTTACTGAACTTTTAGTTTTTCTAGCATCTCTGTCTGTGCTAGTTTTTTTCCTTCTTCTAAAAAAGTCTTCTTTAAAGACTCTACATCAACAGCTGAACTTGCCTCCCTTTGTTTTTTCCTAATGGCATTTTTCATCGAAATGTATTTCTCCTTCTCCTTGAGAATCAAAGTAAACTCATCTGTAGATATGTGAGAATCGGTTAAGGCTTTACTAACCAAATCATTGATTGTGTTCAGTTTTGAAATTGCCAACCTTCTGATATTCTCATGCTTTTCAATTTTCTTAAGAATATTCTTTTTCTCCCAGCCTAAGGCTGATGAAATAATGGCACTACCTATTGTTACGCCACCCAAAGCTAAGCCTATCGGTGCCGTGATGACACCAGCTAGAGCGGAAACACCAACAGATCCGGCTGCTACGCTAGTTAAATTAAGGAAATGGCTAATGCCAGTAATTACGCTAAATGCTTTTTTGTACTTTGAAAATATCTTTCTTCTAAATTCAATCTCGCTTTCTAAGAAACTCTTAACCTCACATATTTGTTGTAGTCTGAAAGCCTGAGGGTTACTTTCTGTATGCTTTTCAGACCTTTCATAGTTCAAATGACTTTCAGAGTTTAAATTACTTAAATCTGGATAAACCTTATTGTCTCCATCCATTTAATTAGTGGGAATAACTAGAATCAGTTGTTCTGTCATTTCTAGTGTTTAGTGTTGATCCTACAGACACTACAGGTTTTTGAAGTACATTAAATTTTAAAGGTTTTTCTGTCCCAACAGGTTTTTCTGTCCCAGCAGGCACAGCAGGTTTTAAAGGTTTTTCGGGACCAGGCTCCAACTTTGACTCTACTTCTGCCTCTAATTCTCTATGAAATCGTTCTAATCTTTCTTTCCAATTACGTGGTCGTTTTGTGTAACCCCAAGTTCTATTCATTTAATTAAGTAAAATAAAATCAATTCACTGCAAAGAGTAAATTTCTTTCAAGTCTATTATTCAACTTAATCATCTCGTTTATGATTTCTGTCTGACTACATATGTTAATGTTCTGGTTCATTCTCATGTTATTATTTAAATTCGATAATCTATCAAGCAGAATCATATTTTCATCACGAAGATAATCCCCGAAATGCTGTGATATCACTATTTTCCAATTTGGTGTTACATCCTGGTCTCGAAAGACAAACCAGTTTTCACTTCTCATTTTTACCATGAAATCCATTGACCTATCCAATTGATCCTTAAATAGTGTGTAGTCTACTTTAGCACTCTTCTGTCTGTTTTGTGTTTTAGACATTGGTCTAATGTTAAACCAAGCAAAGCACAGTTCAGGTTTATCTTTGAATTCCTTGATTGGTAAGACATGATCCAACTCTTCTTCTACTTTTCGAACTCTGTTCTCGGGACTTTGTCCTATTGGAGATAGACTCCTCTGGTACTCTAACCACTGTGAGAAGAAACTGTCTGTACATCCTAGATTGAATGATGAATTACCGGTACACTCTCCCTTAGAAATGCGGTTTAGACCAACTCTAATTTTGTGTCTGTCTCTATTACCATTTTGGTCAAGGTAATCCTTTTTGTAATATGAATTAAAACATGATCTGCAGTTACCTCTATTTCCGTCTTTACCAAATTCACCATCACTTAGTAATTTATTTTCATAACATTTATTACATCCCTTGATTTTACTTGAACCACATTCTTTACAGTAATCAAGTAGTTTATTACGCCTGTTCTTTTCAAAATTAATTTCAGGTTTCTTTTCACAGCACTTAACACAATAAATTGTAGGTCCTGAAATTACTGGTTGTTGCTGATACATAGGTTGCTGCTGAAACATAGGTTGCTGCTGATACATAGGTTGTTGCTGATACACATTGACAGTAGCATTAAATATTGCTCCATCCATTTCTTTCTTTATTTAGTAGGACATTTTTTTTTTTAAATTACGTTTTTCGAACTTGTTCTTGTGACTTAAGTCACTTTAGAGACTTTATTTCATTTCAATGATTTGATATCAGAAACTGGTAACCATTCATTGAACTTATCACTGTAACCCTTCCACTTCACTAATCCGTATTTCTTGCCTTTACTGGTCTTGTACCTTAGGATTTTCTCGATCTTGTACTCTAGCTGGTCAGGATTAGGAACATAGCTCAATTCCTCTTCATAGAAATATCCTTGAATTTCTTCTTTGTGGTAATCCTCAAGCTGGTAGACGATAGGGTGAGTAAAGATGATCTGTTTGATTTGGAACACCTCCTCAGTGTAGTTGGGCATGTAACCTTTACCGAAAATGGACTTGTACTTTGAAATTCTTACACTGTCACCTACTTTGTACTTTGGATCACCAAATGTCTCTTTGAGGTGAAGACCGTAAAGATTGTACCACACTGTTCCTTCGTTTTCCATCTTTCTGGCGTCTACAGGTTTCATACCTATTGATGAGTGAAATGTGTTATTGTAGCCGCTGACCAGGTCATCCAGAACGTCAATCCACTTGTCAGTCTCCTTAGCGGTGAAATAACGCCACATTTTTTCTTTAAGGGTTCTATTGAATCTCTCTACTACTGCTGCCTTCTTATCAGATTTTGTGGAGAACCATTCTATGTCATTTTCTGTTAAGAGTTCCTTGAAGTGTTTGTTGTAAAATTCTTTACCGTCATCAAACTGGATTTTCGTTGGTTTTGCTTCCTCAAATATCACTTTAAATGCATCTCTGATTTCTTCTCACCTCTTACTCTTAACTGCTAGAGCCCAAGAAAAACGACTAAATAGATCTATGACTGTTAAAATGAATCTGAAACCCTTATTCTGTTTCTCAAATTTTTGCATGTCAACCAGATCTGCTTGCCATTGTTGATCGATGTACGATACCATTGTCTTCCTGAAGGTGAATTTCTTAATGGCCGGTTTGTGTAGTTGGTGAGTTGGTAGTGTTTCTAGAAATTCTTTCACTTCTTTTTTTTTAATAAGTTTTCCTGAGCGGGACTTTGTCCCTAACAACGAAGTTGTGCTCTGCTCTCGTGACGAAGTCATATCTTCCTTGACCTGTTTCCAGATTTTACTCAAAGAACTGTAAGCCACGGGACTCTCAGGGTTGTAGTACAAATCCCTTAGATACTGCTGTGTGTCATCCTTTACATTCATTTAAATGAGTGAAGTATTTATTTACGAGCCACACAATATGTTAATTTCTGGTGTTACCAATTGTGGTAAGACATATTTTGCCCTTGACCTCTTAGAAAAGGAGTATCGGCACAAGTTCCAGAACATAGTAATTTTCTGTCCAACATATTTCAACAATAAGACATATGAAAGGAAATGGATTTACCAAGACAAGAACGTCTACATAGTTAATCCCGAAGCTGTGGCCAGTAATTTGGACCTTGTGCTTCAGTTTGCTACTCTGACCTTTGCTGGTTCTAACACATTATTCCTCATTGATGACTGTGCTAATTTGAGAGACACAAAAAAGAAGGTGTCCGAGTTATGTAATCTTGCCTTTTCCGGCAGGCACTACAATCTCACTGTTTGGTTACTAGTTCAGAAGTACAATTCAGTTGTTAAGGACTACAGAGAGAACATAAGAATTTTAGTATTATTTTTTAATAAGGATGAATCAGCCATGAAAGATGCCTTAGAAGAAAACAGTGTTATTCCTAAGGAGAAAAGACAGTACTACATAGAAGAACTTAAGATGAAAAAAGGATCAAAACTGATCATTAGACTACAACATCCATTTGGATTTACTCTTTCCCATCAAAAATCTTAGTCCTGCTTCTGATCGAGCTATGCTCTCAGGACTGTGTCCGATCATCAGGACTGTGTCCGATCAGTTGTCTTAGTCTTTCTAACCCTAGTAAAATAATAAATTATTAACCCTAAACCACTAAGTCCTAGGATAATCCATAGGTACTCGTATTTCTTCATTTCATCACTAGGTTGGTAGTAATCACTTAATTGTGGTCGCTGAGGTAGTACAATAGTTCTTTCTGGATGTAAATGATTGTAAACAGTAAGTGCTGAATCAGTATTGTTAAAATCAATAGAAGCGTCTCTTTCTCTCTTTAATTCAAGATTAACGAAGTCAATGGTACTTTTCCTATGCTCATCCCATTCTGTGGAGGCCTTCTGTAATTGCTCCTGAGCCAAATCATGTCTTTTCACTTCAGTCTCATAGCCATTCTTGTCTAGTTTTTTAAAAAGGTAACCGGATCCAGTGAATGCTAATCCATTGATTATTGCAGATCCAAATAACATGCCAATGCCAGCCATTTAATTTCAACGAATTTTAATTTCAATGATGTGTCCCTGAGAGCATAGCTCGAGTTAATACCAATTGGTACTGTACATTATGACCATTAAGATCGATGATTTCACCTTTTTCATCAGTTAAGCGAATATTCAGCTTATTGAATCTTGGTTTACAGGGAATTGCTATTGGTTTCTCAAATGTGTATGCTATTAAATCCCCAAAATTAGCTTCCTTTATTGGTCTTGTGGTTAGCACATCAGATGCTTCACCATTACTTAATACACTATTAGATTCGATTATGTCACAGTGAAAAACAAAATGGTTAATTGGTCTAAAATTGATGGGTTTCTCGCTTACAACATCATCCTTACTTTTATTGTCTAAAGGGTAAGGCCATTCTGATTTCATGCCAAATAATTCATTACTTTTACCAAGAAAATAGATCTGATAATGCGCCTCATTTTTTCTCTTTAGGAAGTGTAAGATGGCCTTACCTGTTGGTTCTTCAAGGTCAAATCTGACAGCACCTCTACTCATACTATTTTCTTTCAACTTATCCGCAAATACTTTTGAAAAGCTCTGTAGGTCATAGAGACCATCTGGTAGCGTAATCTCTGCCACATCAAACCCCTTAACTTTGATTCGGTTATTCTCCCTGGCTGCACTTATGTTGTAGAATGTACAAGGTATTACTGCAAAAGTTAAAGTGATGCTACATGCATCTTGAATTTCAGTCTTGAGATTGACTGTTAAATCACTTGAACTCTGATCTGGATAGTCACTTGAATCTATGTTCATTACAGTAATCATTTACTTAAGCAAATTTTCGTTTTCAAATTTACCTCTTATCAAATAAGTAAATTATTCTTACTTCATAATATTTCTGGGTAGGATTCCTTGATCGTAAAGGTACTCTAATGTTCCATTACTAATAGCTACAGTTCCTCCCAGTTTAAGAATTTCCTCTAGGTCGGCCTGACTTGGGGGACCAATATTGATTCTCAAGAACCTTTTCAGTAACATAGAGTAACCAATTGTTGTTGATGCCAACAGTAAACTTTGATACAGTGTATTTATGATATCTTTCTTTCCTGGTGTATCCATTTAATTACTTAGAAAATCACTAGTAAAACTCATTTATCTAGTATTCAGTGTTGGAGCGAACTTTTGTTCTTGCAGCACCTCAGTGCTGGAGTGAAGCAATCTGAGAATTCTGGATGTTTACCTGGGCGTCAGAAACCACGAATATGTGCATTTTGTATGGTCCCTTTCCAGATTTCTTTGTAATAGATAATTGAATACCATCTTTTGTGTTCTGGAGCTTCTTTCCTGATCCGTGAAGGCGATTATCCTCAGAAGTTCTCAGGTCCAACCATAAACCATAGTGATTAGAATCACCATAGTATTTCTCCATGGTCATGTTACAGTCATGAGTTTTCTTCAAATCTTCAGACATAAAATGTTTCTTGATCTCCTCCCATTGATCCATCATTCTCATTCCTTCTGGGAACACCTGATTGGCAACACCCTCTATTGTGATCTGCACTTTACTTATGTTAGGGTTTTCAAACTTCTCTGAATCTCTAGCTCCATCTACATAGTCAGACACAAATAGTAATAATAATCCTTTAATAGACATTCTTGGAAAGTTGATGTTCTCATTAATTAGTGTTTCATTAGCAGTAACATTGACTGTCTTAAAATGGTCTACCCAATCATAAAATATTGAGAATCCAGAATTGTACTTGTTACTCAATTGACTAGCAATCATTTTGTTGGTTACGGTATCATATTAAAAACAAATATTCTCTAGTTTGTAGCCCATGCTAGCTGTGTTTGTGGTGACTATGATTTCCTCCTTTGGTGCTAAAGTTATTTCAATAATCACATCTTCTTGAATTGGAAACTTGTAAAATGGAGCATGATGATGGAATAGTTCAAAATCTAATGGTATTTTGTACTTCTTGTCAAACACTTTCTTTAAAGTCTTTTCATTAGCTGTTTCTCCAGTGACATCAGCTTCAGCGACTCCTGATCTTAATTCTCTAAGATTTTCTGATTGAATACCCTGAAAAACTCTATCATTTCTTTCTTCTTCTGTAAACCACAGATCTTTAAATGTAGAATAATGACTGTATTCGTCAAGGTCAAATATCTGCTCTGTTCCCCACTTAACCACCATCTTTGAAATCAGGTTTCTACCAAGATTATTTACAACACTATTTTTAGAATCACCGGAAATGGTGACATCAGCAGACAGATAAAGAGATTTAGGTACAAAGAATGTATTCTCTCGCAATGCCGGTATTCTAACATACAGTGTTTCTTTGGGGTTAGCAGATGATGGGTTATGAGTAATGATATGATGCTGCCTCTCAGCTTTCAAACCAAGTGGAATCTTATGTGCCCTTTCGGTATTTAATAAATATCCTGTTGCCATTTTCTATTTATTTACTAGTAAAATTATGTACATGCAGTGAACAGTGCCAACATCATATATCAGGTAAAATGCACGGAAAAAAGCTATTGACGTGTACTTTCTGTTGGAATACAGTAAGTCATGATTACATTAACCCATTGAACTCTAGTATTCCCTTACCATTTCACTGCAACGCTTCACTGACCATTTCATGAATGATAGAATATATGTATTGTGGTGTCTGGTTCTTAGGGGTTTCTAAGCTAATTTGAGACAAAAAGGCCTGTAAGGGCTTTTGTTAAAATAGCTTAGAATTACCTACATTCCTACCACCACAATACATATATTCTAGCCAGGCCAAGGGGATGTCTGTGGAAGATCGGAAGGCTTTGGAGATGATGGAGGCCAGCACCAAGAAGATCGGTGCTCAGTATGAAGTCGGAATGCTTTGGCGAGACAAGGAGGTGCAGCTACCTGATAACAGACCCGTAGCCGAGAAACGACTGCAGTCACTCAAGCATAAGTTCCTGGATCGAAGGTACGAACAGAAATATCGTAAATTCATTGAGATGTTGATCAGTAGAGGGTTTGCTCGGAAGCTGACTGAAGAGGAGGCTAAGACAAGAGGACCAAGAACATGGTACCTACCACACCATGGTGTCACACATCCCCAAAAGCCTGATAAGGTGCGTGTGGTCTTTGATGCGGCTGCGAAATATCAGGGTGTTTCATTGAACAATCAACTTATGCAAGGACCTGACCTCACTAACAGTTTGCTGGGTGTACTGCTTAGGTTTCGCCAAGGACCAGTTGCGCTTGTTGGAGACATTGAGAAGATGTTCTTGATGGTGAAGGTCTCTGAGCAAGATGATGCCGACTCGTTACGCTACCTATGGTGGGAGAACAGTGGTGATGAGGAACCGGCTGAGTATCAGATGTTGAGACACATCTTTGGGGCAGCTGATTCCCCAAGCTGTTGCATCTTTGGGGCAGCTGATACCCCAAGCTATTGCAACTACATCCTCAAGAGGACTGCTGAGGACTGCCGTGGCGATTTTGCTGAGGAAGCGATTGATGCAGTGCAGCAAAGTGTTATGTGGATGACTTCCTACAGTCATTGCCTGACACTGATAAGGCGATCGAGATGAGACGGGATGTGACCTCAGTGGTGGCCACAGGAGGGTTTCATCTGACAGGCTGGATGAGCAATAACCTTGAAGTTTTGGCCAGCATACCAGAGAGTGAGCGAGCGAACCCCTCCCTTGACCTAGATTTGGATAATCTACCAATATCTAGGACACTCGGACAAAGGTGGGATGTGGAGCGGGACATCTTCCAGTTCAAAGTACTTGACCGCAACAAACCTATGACCAAGCGTGGTGTGCTGGCTACCCTGTCATCTTTGTTTGATCCGATCGGACTGGTTTGTCCGGTGGTGTTAGAAGCAAGGAACTTGATGCAGCGTCTTTGGAAACAGAACCTGGGCTGGGATGACCCGCTGAAGGAACAGGAATGTTTGCTTTGGGAGAGATGGTTGTCAGAGTTGTCCAGTCTTGTAAAAATCGAGATTCCAAGATGTTACACTCTCAGCAGTGAGAATGTACTGGAGATATCCCTACACAGTTTTGCAGATGCTTCCGAGTCGGGATACGGGATGTGCTCATACCTCAGATTTGCATATGGAGAAGGAGGAGTGACCTGCTCATTTGTCATTGGTCGGTCACGATGTGCTCCGGTGAAGACAACTTCTATTCCGAGGCTTGAGTTACAAGCTGCTGTCCTTGCTGCGAGGATTTTCTGTACTCTCAAAGAAGAGCTGACCTTGAAAATCGATTACGTTGTCTTCTGGAGCGACTCCCAGACGACTTTATAGAACATCAGAAATGAAAAAAAGCGCTTTCATACCTATGTAGCAAACCGAGTGGAGGAGATACGTAGCCTGACCAGTCCAGATGAGTGGAGACAATGTCCAGGTGACTTCAATCCGGCCGATGATGCATCCCGCGGTTTGAAGCCTGAGGAGATAACAGTAGAACATCGCTGGTGGAAGGGTCCTGACTTTCTATGGGAACCAGAAAGTTGCTGGCCACATACAGAAGTGGATGCCCTACCAGAAGATGATCCAGAGGTTCGGACCAAGGTTCAAGTTCACCTTGCTGTTGGAGAACCACAGGCCCAGACTAGTTTAGAAAAGGTGATAAAGAACACTGGCAGCTGGCAAACCTTACTCCGTAGGATAGCATGGGTTGTACGATTCTGCAATAGGCTAAGAAGGAAAACCTATGCAACAGGCAACATTCAGCTAGAGGAGCTTGATCAGGCTGCATCACTGGTTGTAAGGTCTGTCCAACAAGAGTGCTTTTCGGAAGAAATCAACCAACTCCAGGAGGGCAAAGGGGTCAAGGTCACAAGTCCGATTGCTGATCTAGGACCGATCCTGGTCAATGGAGAGTTACGAGTGGGTGGTCGACTGACGAGCACCTACCTTATCATCAGATGAAAAGCACCCTCTCATTCTGCAAAAGAAGCATCATGTTAGCATTTTGCTCACCCGTCGATGTCATGAGAAGTTAGCACATTGTGGCAGAGAACAAACTGTTGCAGAGACAAGAAAGAAATACTGGATCCTCGGTGGGCGTGGATTGGCTAAGAGACTGATTTCACATTGTTGGGTGTGCCGTTACCTGAATGCGAGGTCCATGGAGCAAGTAATGTCCGATCTACCGCGTGCGTACCAGGCTTATACCCTATAAGCCGCCCTTCACGTATACTGGCGTTGACTTTTTTGGCCCCCTAACCGTGAAATGGGGCCGCCGTGACACTAGAAAGCGCTGGGGATGCCTGTTCACATGCCTCACTACAAGAGCTGTCTTCCTGGAAGTTGCCCAGTCTTTGAGTACAGACGATTTCCTTCTGGTCCTAAGGCAGTTTGTTAGCAGAAGAGAACCTCCCGAGGAAATACGCTCTGATCATGGATCCAACTTTGTCGGTGCTGACCGTGAACTAAAGTCGTCCATAGATGAGTGGAACCAAGGCCAGATAGAGCAGGATCTACAGCAGCGAGGGATCAAGTGGATATTTCACCCACCGACGGCTGCTCATATGTCGGGCGTGTGGGAGCGCTTGGTGAAATCCACAAAGAAGCACTTGAAAGCTGTAGCAGGGACCAATCTCCTGACTGATGAAGGACTGAGAACATTGTTTGCCGAAGTTGAGGCCATTCTCAATAGTAGGCCTCTTACTGCAACATCCGAGGACGTCCGTGATTGTGAACCTCTCACTCCCAATCACTTCCTTCTGCAGCGGAAGATTACTGGATTGCCACCGGGATATTTGTTAAGCAAGACGGTCTTCTCCGGAAGGAATGGCGAAAGGTGCAGTACCTGACAGAGCTGTTCTGGGAACGATGGATGTACGAATACTTGCCGAACTTACAGAAGAGAGACAAGTGGTCGAAGCAAAGGAGGAACGTCCAAGAGGGTGATGTGGTTCTTTTGAAAGAGGACAATCTTACTAGGAACCAGTGGCCTTTGGCTCGGGTCATGAAGGTCTTTCCAGGAGCAGATGGAATGGTACGATCGGCACTGGTGAAAACCGCTACTTCCGAATATCAACGACCCATCGCGAAAATGTGTCTGATCGAGGAAAGTGTCGCGTAAATTAGAACCAAGCACCGCAGTTTGGTATTTGTGCGCAAAACACTAACCATTTTGTGAATTCTGTTTTTGTGGATTAACGCGTGATATGCAAGAAATCGCCGAGTTTATAGTTGAAATCTAGTTATGAGAGTGTAGGCGGATCGCTGCTCTCATAATTTGCTCCAGTTTGTATCTTGCGCTAGGTTGTGATTTGCGCCTGTTTGTGATTACCGTATTTGTTAGAAAACTAGTAATCTACAAGTGTTAAACGTCAAGGATTATCGTTTAAAATGAGAGTGTAGGCGGATTGCTGCTCTTAGTAAATTGCGCTTGTGATCTTTGATTCGTTTTATTATTCTACTGGTCTGAGGATTTGGCCTATGTAAGACAATCAAGAGTTTGTTGTGAATTATGAACACTCACCTGTAGTTCAGGTTTTGGACTTAGCGCCTGGTTGGGCATTTTCAGCCTGGTAACATTTAACTAGGTTCTACCAGATTCCCGTTGAATTCGGGTTGTGACTTTTGAGAGACACTGATGGACTACTATGCCGTTATGTAGATTAGTTAAATGTTGAGTAGAGACGACACTCCGTTTAATTTTTAAGCAAACACCGAGTTTGAAGTTCGTTGTTTGCTGGGGCCGCTATGTCGTGTCGTTTTGGTCTGGACGGTTCCTGGACGTCTTTGGTCTGGACCGCTCCTGGGCGACTTTACAGTAGCGTCTTATTTTTTCTTCTCGTGTTTTTCACTCCCCACGCTATTTGGGAGTCATAAAGACGTTGATTTGCGGATTGCCGTAAAGTTCAACTTATTTGTGCTTTAAGAACGGCGTGTCATCTTTATTTCGACATGAGGGTTTAACGTTATGTAAGTTCTATGTCTTGTACAAATATCATGTTATTGTGAACCTTAGTTGTGGCGAAATCAAGCCCTAAATGCAGCAATGTCGACTAACTTTGAATGCTGCGCCATATTCATACAGTTTCAAGGCCCGCTTAGATTTGGGCGCAGAACTATTGCAATCAGTGGCAAGAGTATGGTTAAATATCTTTAGATACATCCTAAGACAATAAGCTACGTTTCTAATGGTTTTAGGGACAGTATTAGGCTAGTGGTCATGCCCAATTTTCCACTGAAGTTATGTATGGTGATTGCCACAGGTAATTTAGTTTATGTCTGTAAGCCCAGGCGGCAGCACCTGCTGGAAGACAATTTTGATTTCGTCTTCAAGGTGGATGTGACAATCTTTTAGAGTCTTATGTTTGTTCTTATTCTGTCTTTGCAGTTGAACCGCACCCGTACACACCTGTTTTGGAATTAAAGACTTTATGCTGGTACAAATCGTTGTCACTCGTGTTGATTTCGGTTAGATGAGACGACATAAGTGTCGAATGTTGAACATCAAAATACCATGATATCGGTTGTGGTATTCAACCCCAAATCTTGTATTGCGTCGTCCAACTTAGGAGGCAATCAGTACCCAATAAGTATCTCTCAGATACATGAGGTATCCAACATGTGCTCTCTGAGGGGAGCATCAAAATACCATGATATCTGTTGGCCTTTTTACTGAAGCCCAAATATTGTCTCGATTTATCCTATTTTGGAGATAGTGACACCAAAATACCATCTGTTGGCCTTTGAACTAAACCCCAAATATTATCCTTCGATGTCCAATTTCAGAGGCAATGCCACCACTATACTATGATATCTGATGGTCTTTGGACTAAACCCCAAATACTGTCTGGTGTTGTCCTATTTGGGAGGTGACAACATCAAAATACCACAATATCTGTGGGTCTTTGCACTGAACCCCAAATATTGGCTTACGTAGTCCGATTTGAGAGGCATGAACAACAAAATACTACGATATCTGATGGCTTTTGCACTAAACCCCAAGTATTGTCTAGCATTGACTGATTTATGAAGCAACAATATCAAAATACCACTATATCTGTTTGTCTCTGCACTAAACCCGAAATATTGATTCACGATGTACTATTTTGGAAGTGATGACACCCACACCACGTTGTCAGTTGGTCTTGGTATTAAACCCCAATATTGTTTTGCGTTGTCCAACATGTGCTCTCTGAGGAGAGCGTCAAAATGCCATGATGTCCGTTGGCCTTTGCACTAAACCCCAAGTATTGTCTTTATTTATCCTATTTTGGAGAAGTTGACATCAAAATACAACGATATATGTTTGTCTTTGCACTAAATCCGTGATATTGTCTGGTGTTGTCCTCTTTAGGAGGCGACGACATCAAAATGCCATGATAACTGTGGGGCTTTGCACTTAGCCCCAAACATTGTCTTATGATGTCGTATTTGAGAGGCTACAACATCAAAATACTACGATATCTGATGGCTTTTGCACTAAACCCTAAGTATTGTCTAGCATTGACTGATTTATGGAGCAACAACATAAAATACCACTATATTTGTCTGTCTATGCACTTAACCCCAAATATTGATTCGCGATGTCCTATTTTGGAAGTAACGACACCAATACCACGTTATCAGTTGGTCTTGGTATTAAACTCTAATATTGTTGCTTGTTGTCCAACTTGAGAGGGCCAAAAGATATTGTGGTATTGGTATTGTCACCTCGAAATTGGACAAAGCCAGACAATAATTGGGGTTTAGTGCAAAGACTAACAGATATTGTTGTATTTTGATGTCGCCATTTCCAAAATTGGATAAATCTAGACAATAGTTTGGGTTTAATGCATTGACCAACCGATATCATGGTATTTTGACGCTCCCCTCAGAGAGCGCATGTTGGATACCTCGTGTGTCTGAGGGATACTTATTGGGTACTGGTCGTTGCCTCTTAAGTTGGACAACGCAAGACAACATTTGGGGTTTAATACCAAGACCAACTGATGTTGTGGTATTTTGGTGTTGCCGCCTCCCAAATCGGACAACATATGACAATACTTGGGGTTTAGTGCAAAGGCCAACAGATATGGCATTTTGATGCTCTCCTCAGAGAGCACATGTTGGATACCTCATGTGTCTGACGGATACTTATTGGGTACTGGTCGTCGCCTCATAAGTTGGACAGCGAGACAAGATTTGGGGTTTAATTCCAAGACCAGCTGATATCATGGTCTTTTGGTGTTGTCTCCTCCCAAGTTGGACAACGTAGGAAAATATTTGGAGTTGAGTGCAAAAGCCAACAGATATTGTGGTATCGGTGTCGTCACCTCGAAATAGGAGAATGCCAGACAATATTTGGCGATCTCGAAAATAGGACTAATCAAGACTATATTTTGGTTTTAAAGTAAGACATTATTTTAGGTTCAGGTTAAGTGCATAGACCCACTGATATCATAGTATTTGGATGTCATTACTTCATAAATCAGTCAATGCAAGACAATGTTTTGCATCTAGTGGAAACGCCAACAGATGTTGTAGTATTTTGATGTTGTTGCCACCCAAATAGGACATCGCCAGCCAATATTTGGGGATAAGTGCAATGGTTCTCTGATATCGTGGTGTTTTGATGTAATGGCCACCCAAGTTGGACAACGTGAGACAATATTTGGGGTTGAGTGCAAAGGGAAACAGGTATCGTGGCATTTTGGTGTTGTCACTTGCCAAATACTGAAATAGGACAACACCAGACAGTATTCGGGGTGTAGTGCAAAGACCATCAGATATTGTGGTGTTTTGGTGTCCGTCTCCGTGGTATTTTTGTGTCTTTTCCTTCAAGTTGGACAACGCGAAACACTACTTTGGATTTAGTCAAAAGACCCACTGATCGTAGGAGGGGGGACAAGTGACAATACCCCCTCCCCAAAAATTTTGTCACAGAAAAGAAAAGCCAACTGTGCCATTCCCCAATATCATGGCCCTCTACCCTGATGAAGCACTCACGCCTCACGATGTGGTCAATCCCTCACACCCCCCCCCTCCATCCACAACAATGCTTGTGGTCGGTCCACTCCAATTGTAGTGGTTGTGTTCGCCAGCATATTGTATGGGAAGTAAAATGCGGCTGAGCACAACCACTGCAAGAGGAGAGTTGTGGTCGGTGGTTGATTCTGAAGTGCATTGGTGTGGTTTTCCTCAAGCAGTGTGTGGTTTTTACAGTGATTCCTTCTGGACCATGTTGTTGTGTTGTATTTCCTTTGTACCTGAACTTTGTTGTAACTTCTGGTTAGAACAACTATATCATGTACATGTGATTTGCTTAAATCTTTATTGGCAATGCGAACATGTGAATAGGTGTCACTTTGATCAAGACGGGTACCGTTTGATGTTCATAGAAGATCTGTCTGTGAATAAGTCTTCCAAAGCCATCCCGACTTATCGGTGGTGTGCAAAAAACCCAAAGTCTTTGTCTTCGGGAATACCGATGCACAACGCCGGTAGATTGGCATGTCAAAAGCCTTTGTACATCTAGCCCATCTAGCCCTGATATTGTGCATCCTCGAAAATCCAGAGTAAGTCGTATCCTCCTCCCCTCGTACACGTTAGATAAGCTCGGTCGTTATTGCCGCATGTTGGCCTGGGTTCAGGATGGATATTGTGTGTCCAGTTTGTTACAATGGTGGTTTTCAAAATTTCAGAAGCTTCCAAGGGTGGCAGTTGAAGTACCCAACAAGCAATTTGAGGTAACCAATAATGCTCATTAGACAGGATAACCATTATGTAACGCAATGTGCCAACAGTTTTTTGTACCCAATAGGAAAATAACCAATAAGTCATGGACGTCAGTACCCAATTTATGCTCAGATGTGGGTCGGGCCGTCTGTCTGTCCGTTAAACAGGCACGTTTCAAAACTATGGCGGATAGGCGATAGATTTACCCTCTGAGGCGTTCAGGGTCCATATTTATAAAACTTCTTAACTTAAGTATAAAAACGCACTAAGTGACTTGCTAACTTAAGTGCCTCACTTAAGTTGGCATTCATAAAGCCACTAAGTGATCAGCTAAGCAAAGTACCTCGAATAACTTTAAGTGACTTGCTTTACATTCTGCAAACGTGCCAATGTCGCATTTCATGTCGATTTTTGCGGTTTGGACATGTGCCAAACCTCATCATGGACAGGAAGACAGCGTCATTATTGTGTAATACTTTCACAAGGCCTAGGATATAAGAAATAGGGCCTATAGAAAGTGTCTCCCATACACTGTCTGATTCATGCAGCTTGGCAGATTGCATGAAACATGGATAAGAAAAAGAGGAAGCCAAATTTCTCTGAAGCAGAGAAGGTGCGATTAATCGAAGAATACGAAAAGGTGATGTCCGTTATTTCCTCGAAGTTTTCAACAAATGTAACTACCAAGAAAAAGCATGATGCCTGGGTGCAAATCGCAGACGCCATGAATACCAGGAACCCAAACGTATTGCGCACGGTCGAAGAACTACAAAAAAAATGGCAAAATATGGCGTCCGGGATGAAAGATGAATACAGGGCGTACAAGAAGGAGCTTTCAAAGACAGGTACAGGATTTATTCTAATCTAAGACATTTCATTAGTGTTGCTTCACATTAATCAACAGCTGCAGTTCCTGATGATATCACTGACACACTTGTTGGATATTTATAGGTGGGGGACCCCGACCAGATGAACCATCAACCCTGTCGCAGAAGATCGCAGCTGTGATAGGGGAGGATGATCCGACGGTTTATGGGATTGATGGCGGATATGACAGCATCGAACCTCGGCGGAGCAATATTTCCTTCAACTCACAACCTAGTTCAAGGTAGGCTCCCTTTATTCACTTTAAACAGAGGTGGAGCTGCAGATTTCTGACAATTTTAACAGTTTGAAATGTTCACTGCTACATCAATTTAATTTCATAACTCTTTAGCCATTATTGGCAAATATTTCCAAATTAACATTGCTGAAATGTCAAGGTTGGTGTTTCTTGAACCATATTTTGTGAAAAACTGTCATTGTTATTTCAGTACCATCACCGATGATGAGCAAACTCTACGTCTCAATTATACGTCCTGTACACAAGAGCACAGGTAAGTCTCGGCTGCCGTTGGTCCCCCAAGCAGATTACAACGAATTATGCAAAAACGTGCTCCTCCTTCAGCGTTGCCAAATCCATGTCCACCTGTGCCCGAATCGGAGAATGAAAAACAAAAAAAGGAAAGAAGGAAGAAGATAAGAATGAATTAGTGAGCATGCAAAAGGAGCTATTGATCCTTGAGAAGGAAAGGGCTAACTTGGAGATTGAAAAACTGAAATAAGAAAAAAATAAATTAAATTTAGAAATTGATGTTTTGAAGATAAAAAAGAATAAGTTAGAAAAACAGCCGGCTGAAATTTATTCATTTTCACACAGAAATGATGGTCAATCATTTGGAAATTACGCATACACCTCTCTGTAGAAGTGCATGTACATCTAGGCCCCCAAAGGATGTTCTGTTTGATGGTCTCTTGAAATAAATTTATCATTATAATCTCTCCTTTTTTCTTCGCTTTTACTCACCTTAGAAGTGTTGGTTGACTATTTGGTTCCTCGCAGCTGCTCCGTTAAGTCGACCAAAGGCAACAACATTTTCTACATCGTCATCATCGTCGTCAGGCTGTGGCTGTAGCTCGATTGGCTGTTCGTCAAAATCAGGGAGACCTCTGTCGATGGCAATATTATGCAACATTGCGCATGCAGAAATGATGCCGCAAGCTTTTAACGGTGTATAGCGGAGTTGTCCATGGAGGCAATGAAAACGCCTTTTCCACTGGCCTATTCCCCTTTCTACCAAGCATCGAGTTCTTTTGTGGGAACGGTTGTATCGTCGCTGCTGCGTTGTGTTCGGGTTTAGGAAGGGTGTCATCAGCCATGGTCTTACTGGATACCCGCTGTCGCCTAGAAGGACTTCATTACCCTGCCCGACTTCCATCACTTCGGCTAGCCCACTTTCTCTCAAAATGATCGAATCATGGGTGCTTCCAGGCCATCTCGCTACAACGTTTATGAATCGATAATGAGCATCCATGACCACCTGTACGTTGATAGAATAATAGTTTTTCCTGTTGACGTATCTCCATTCGTGATGAGTAGGGCCAATGATCCAAACATGCGTACCATCAATCAACCCTATAATGCCAGGGAAGTTCGCTATTTCATAAAATGCTGCAGAAATACGAGGGATGTCTTGAAGCGCAGGGAATTTAATGATGTTGTGTAGCAAATGAATCAGTGCATCCGTCATTTGCGTTATAATGCGGCTCATGCTGGGTTGGGAAATGTGTACCGTATCCCCGGTGACTTCCTGGAAACCCGAGGCATAAAATCTTAATGTTGCAAGCACCTTCAGGTCGGCTGGCAAAGCATGGTTTCGGTCTGTTTGTGGCTCGATATAATTCCTAACAGCATCGACCAAGTCAAGACTCGTTTGCCTATCCAATCTGTAGCGTTGATATAATTGCAAGTCGTTGTAGATCTCAAGTGGGTGGACTCTGTCTCGAAAAATTTTCTCACGACGCATAGCACGCCTCGCATCCAAATCCATTTGCACTGCCAACATTAACGCAGCCATCTCTCACGGTGGTTTGCCGCAAAATGAACGTTGTGTTTTGTGACTTCTCCAAACAACTTAAAGTTAAGACAGACCCAGAGGTGTCTCAAATATAAGGGTATGTTTGAGCAAGTCACCAAGGTTAAGTATCATATAGAATTTCACTTAAGTATGTTGCTTAGATTAAGATGGCGTTTAAGTGCCTTACTTTGACTTAAGTACGTTTATGAATATGGATCCTGACCCTTAAGGACTCCTGAATAGACCAAATGTGGGTCCGGCAGGATGAGCGGTTTGGCCACTAGGTGGCACCGAGCGAAATTTTCCAAAAACTTTTCCAGCAGCTGATTTCTCCTAAATCTTTAAGTTGGGGATCATGAATCAAATCTAATTTTATAGAGCAAAGCTTTCTCTTTCATTATCAATAGGCGTGGTTCATGAATTTCTCACCAGGTGGTGTTACTGGCGCAATTTAGTGAGCACCCCCAAGACGAGCATTTTAAATTTATCCCACGTGCAATCACACGTGCAGCGAACGTCACGTCTCGGAGTCTGCGCAGTTCAGATGTAAGGAGACCATGCTATGGAATAGATCGCGTTCTGTCAATTCAGAGGTAAGTTCTCATTAAATTCACAATTTCATAGGCGATAATATTTGGCTGCTTGTGTTATTGCATGTTGATGACATTAGGGAAGGCTTGAATTGTTTAATTGGATGTGATTAATTTGAAATAGTTCGTCGACGATCGTTGAAAAACGATCTGCGAAATGCAGCTTGGTCTGAGAGTCGGTGATCGTCAAACTGAACTGCGTAGTTACATTCCGGCTTTCAGGTAGCCAAAAACTTGAGTCCTGAGCTTCGTGCAGATCTGCAATAAAAGTCCAGGGGGTAGGGGGGAGATGGGTCATACGTTGAAGTATTCTCAGTTCCCAGAAGTGTCAGTTTTCATAGAAATCGCGGGTGAAATTGACTAGGCCGATCCCGAGTCGGAACGCCTTCCACGGCATGCTTTCACGGGTCTCGATCAATAATTAATTCGACATACCTCGTTGAGCCATGAATGGCATTCCTTATTTGGTCACGCTTACTCATTCTTGAACGGACACCATTTTCGTTGTTTTGCTTCTGTTACATGTACCAGGGTTCGGCCGGGTCATGGAAAACCTGGAAAGTCATGGGATTTTAATTTTTCTTCAAAAGGCCTTGAAAAGTCGTTAAAATAGAATAATTTTGTACAAATTCATGGAAAAGTCATGGAAATATGTAACAATGTTGTTTTTAAAAAAAAGAGCATGATTTCTCAAACTGTCTTGTTCTTTCTTACGTTTGGCACTTCAGCGATCAGACATCGGCACAGGACTTGTCGGCCACGTGCTCCGACCAACGCATATATTATAAATGCTGGTTTCGACATCAGCGCCGCCCCGTGATAACAAAGGAAACTCATGCACGGGGATTCCCGATCGAGGTTCCTTGAATCCTTCTGCATGCATTGACGTACACTTCTTGTGTATTATGAAACCTGGGTACGATTGAAATGTTTTGGCACTTTCGGTATGTAAATGACCGTGATTTTGAGATGGATATGCCGGGCAACTGTTCAATTTCGTCTCGAATGTAAGATTGTAAGAGGAGACGGAGTGTTTTTATCGCATAAAGAATGCCAGGAGGAAGCGTTTGCTCCACTGACGATAGTGAGATTAGTAACGAAGACAGTATAAGCACTGTCTTATACGAGGACCGGGATGATGAGCCAACGACAGAATCGACCATGATGTCACCTCAGGCTGAGGAGGCTAGATGTGGTGTTTGCGGGGTTCCGCCCAGGTTATGTGTACAGTGGAACCTCCCTTAGCGGACACCTCTCTATTATGGACAACCTCTCTATTAAGGACACTAGTTTTAGTCCCAAATTGGTTGTTACCATTCAATTTGACCTCTCTTATCAGGACACCTCTCTATCAAGGACAGTACGTTTCAGTCCAGAGGGTGTCCTTAATAGAGAGGTTCTACTGTAATTCGTGCCATTGTAACATTATTTGTGAGAACTGGGAGGTCGTTTTTTCGTTTTCTCCAATGAATCTGACATGTGGGTCAAGTGCAACAGTGAACAGGTAAGAAATAAATGTCAGTCCGATGTGTATGATACAGCACGTAAACAAGTCTCTAGTTCGGCCACTGTTCACTTGCTATACCACATGGGTTCTAAGCATGCGCGCGGGTGTGGTGTTGAATGACTTTAGCTCCGGAATTTTTGCCAAATTCATTTGTTCTCATGACTATCTCGCTATTTATGTCAACTAATCTTGTGTAGTATCGACCCGATGATATTCTGACGGAGTTTCGTGATCAATCATCCATCCTACGTGTCTCTGTAAATACTTTTATTCGGTCTTTCACACTTCGCGCCCAATGCCGCCATCTTGGATCGCTGAGCATTCCACTGTCCGGCTGAGCTAACAACCCTATTCTCGGATTCTCCTGTGCATCCGCCGCTGATAACGAGGAAGGACTTAAAAATCCATGGATCACGGGTACTGTATGCTCTCTTTTTCTGCTAGTTAATCTGTGACTGTGTGTGTTCAGCCCGGTCACCGCTCCCGCAATAACTGCATCGAACGCTACTCCACCAGCTGTCAACTGATTGTTTGTAAACAAACACACGCTGACACACCGGTAACTGCGTATACGGTGCATTACACAGAATCATAGTGTATATCCACTATGCCAACCAAAAACACATCCGGGAAACCAACGAACAACGCCTGGGACAGGCCGCCTTCCAACATAGCTGCTAGTGCCAAGCCTGTAAGTGACACTGACAAGGCTAGTAGTAGGCCTACCCATGAAAAACCTGCTGCTGAACCTGTGCCTGTGGTGAACGTTAACGAAGACGACGATAGTGCCACCCCCGATAACAGTATGGAATGCACGACCAGTATGGAGGAACTAGACTCAGATAAGACTATTATAATAGCATCTGTTGGCCCGGGTATTGGCTCATTATCATCACAGAGCCAACTTGCGGACCGCGCTAATAACAGCAATGATGGAAAGCCCATTAACCCCATCCTGCCGTATGACTCTCTGGCCTTTGATGAGAGTATTAACGCTAGCACTCTCCCCTTAACCACCAGCCAGGCCACTTACTCCTGCGAAATTAGTGAGGCAACCATGAACCTCACGGACAACCCCGACCATACCAATCATGCAGACAGAGGCCGTCCCAGGAATGGTGGTAAACAAGGGATGGAGAACCTTCGGAGAAAATCGCTTAAAATGCATTTCTGGAAAAACCCTTCACAGAGCCAACCCCAGGGGCGCATTCTCTCGTTACCCGATGGTACGCCCGCCCCCCCACAGGACGGAACCAGATCTGACACCAAGAGGAGGAAACGGTACAGGTCGAATTCCAATGGAATGCATAGAGTTTCGTCTGCTCCTGACCTAGCCCGAGCCACCTCTACGCCGACCGCCCATAAGGGTCGCGCACCTTGCCTAGATTGTGGAGATACCATCATACTGGATGCTGAGATCACCAAATGCAATTTTTGTGAGCGCCCTATCTGCAACACGTGTAGCCCAGTCTCGCTGAGTCTTATCCAAAGCATTGACCCAATGATGTCGAATCACATGTACACATGCCCTAGATGCAGGGGCATCTTAACCAAGGGAGAACTGATTCATGATACCCGGGCATCCGCCAGAAGTGATCATTTGAACTCGCGGCTTGATAAACTTAACGACCAAATGTCTACCCTCACCACAATCCTGGGGAAAATGGAGTTGAACCAGACTACCATAATGGAGGCCCTAAATCGTAAAGCGGATGTCTCAGTTGTAGAAAAATTGGCACGTGATGTCCAGGAACTGAAAAAAAAGCCAATTATTGATCGTACCAAATTAGGGGCAGAATTAGAGAACCTAAAAAAGGACATTATTCGGGACATCAATGTTGAGATACCAGGAGGGCAGATTGATATGAAACTAGAGGAACTACGGTCTGAGCTAGCTGATGCAGAGAGGCGTAAAACAAACCTGATATTTTTCAACCTAGAGGAGTCTGGTGAACGCAGAGTAAATGTGAGGAAGGAACATGACGATAAAGCCCTGCTTGACTTCCTATCAGACACTCTAGGCCTGTTCCACCCTCCTAGGCCGAGGGTCATGGTCAGGACGGCTGTTGGGGCTGACTTCAAAGGTCCTAAACCACTGAAAGCAATCTTCAGGAGTGAACACGATAAACAAGTCTGTTTTGACGCATTCCTGGAAGTACGTCGGGCTGCCCCTGATAGCCTCAAAGGAGTACACTGCATCCAGGATAGAACAAAAAAGCAAAGTGACGCATACAAAACCTCCGCAAGGAACAAGATGACAGAATTGAGGCTGGTGAAACTGATCTGAAGATACAAGGTAATAAAATTGTGACAGTGAGGAATAGGCGCAGGCTTCGTCGCGATGCGGAACCGAAGGAAGATGAGAATACCGAGAATAATCAATGACTAGATGGTTCTCCCACAACTGTAAATAGTTCCACATTGAGTAAGGCCCCCGTTGCTGATATTGTACATATCTTATATACTAACTGTGATACTTTCTCCAATAAGAAGGACGAACTAATAGCGTTACTGCAGACATCTGCCCCCGATATTATCTGTATCACCGAGCTCCAACCTAAGTTCGGCGAACCACTCAGGGAATCTGACCTAAAATTACCAGGCTATAGTGCCCCATACCATAACTTAGAGCAAATAGGACTGCGCGGGACAGGCATCTGGACAAAAGAGGGGAGCAACATCGAACCAGCCGCAGTGCATCCCATTACAAACACAGCGTTCAAGGAGTCATTATGGGTCACCATCCCCGCACGCCCAAGACCAGTGACCCTGGGATGTGTCTACAGGAGCCCAAATTCTGACCCCGGTAATTCCTTCGCATTGAATAAGCTGATAGAGGACCTCTGTCACAAGAACTGCAACTTGTTGCTAGTGGGGGATGTGAATTACTCGTCGATTGTGTGGGGCGACCCCAACGCCACGGGAGTGAAACCGCTTGACACGGCCTTCCAAGCAACAGTGATGGATAATCTCTTGTGCCAGCACGTGGACCGTCCAACCCGCTATCGTCACGGCCAGGAGCCCAAAATAGATGATGTCGTTCTCAGCTCAGACCACGACATAATTAAGGGCATCCGATACTTACCCCTCTTGGGACTTAGTGATCACATATGCATGGTTGTAGAAGTCAACATCACACTGCTCCGCAGAGAGGCGGGACCCGAACCAAAACTGCAGTACCACAAGGGAAACTACACACTGCTCCGTGAAAACTTGGGACAAACAAACTGGGATTACCTACACCACGCACCCACATGTAACGATGCCTGGATATTCTTCAAGGATACGATACTCACCGAGATCAATAAATGTGTTCCCCAATCCAAAGGAGGACCACACATACGGAAGGCACCCTATTGTGACCATGAAACCACGGAACTTAGACGGGAGAAGAACCGCACTTGGAGACGGTACACCCACGCAAGCACAGAGGATAATCATCAGGCATTCAAGACGGCACGCAACAGACTTCGTAGGGCCACCAGGACAAAAAAAGCAGACTTTTAGGCCAGACTCGCTGAGGAAAGCAAGAAAAACCCAAAAGCCTTCTGGAGCTATGTACGCAGCCAAACAACAGTGAGAAGAGACATCCCCACACTACGGGATAAAAATGGGACTCATGCCACCACTGACGAGGAAAAGGCAAACATGCTCAGAGCCCAGTTTGCATCAGTGTTTACGAACGAACCGACAGATAATCTCCCCGTCTTGGAACCACCACAGGCCATTATGCCACCCATAGAGATCACAGAGTCCAAGGTAGAAAAAAAACTGAAGGAGGTCAACGTGAACAAATCTGCAGGCCCAGACAGTATTCACCCAAGAATGCTGAAGGAGACAGCAATGGAGATAGCTATGCCGGTAACCATAATCTTCAACAGGTCCGTGAATGAAGGACTAGTTCCTACAGACTGGAAAACTGCCCGAGTTTCTCCCGTCTTCAAACGTAAAGGTGACCCAGCAGAGCCCGTTAATTACAGGCCAATCAGCCTGACAGCGGTGCTATGCAAGATTCTTGAGTCATTCATCAGGGAGGCGTTCCTAGAATTCATGGTATCATCTGGTCAGCTGACTAGCCATCAACACGGCTTCCTGCCGAGGAAGGGGTGTCAGACAAACCTCATTGAGATATTTGATGACATCACTCAGCGACTAGACAACAAGGAGCCTGTCGATGTGATCTACGTCGACTTCAGCAAGGCGTTCGATACAGTGCCACATCGTCGCTTGTTAATCAAACTGCAGGCCATGGGTGTATGCGAACAGTTGTTAAAATGGACACGGAGCTTCCTCACGGACCGTACATAACAGTACAGGGTGTAGCGTCGGAAATGAGTCCAGTGATGAGTGGGATCCCCCAAGGCAGTGTCCTGGGGCCCATCCTATTCGTCCTGTATGTCAACGACATACCACGGATGTTCGACTCAAGTGGAAAGCTTCTGGCAGATGATTTGAAAATCTATAGGGGTATCAGGAGGATCCTGGACAGTCTTATCCTACAGGAGGACATTGACAGGCTGAGCCGCTGGTGCCTGAAATGGCTACTTACCCCGAACCCCGTCAAATGTAGTTGCCTACATATCGGGTGTAATAACCCATGCGTGGATTACTCAATCGGACTAGGCCATGCGAGGACGAACCTAAGAGCTAGCGATGCCGAGAAAGACCTTGGGGTTAAAGTCACTCCAAATCTCTCTTTTTCCCAATACGTCACGGACACTGCAGCAAAGGCAAACCGGATCCTATGGACAATTAAACGTAACGTGTCATCGAGGAGTGTGCCTGTGATAAAGACGCTTTACTCAACACTAGTGCGCCCTCACCTTGAATTCTGCAACCAGGCCCTGTTCTTAAAGCATAAGAAAGATAAGAGCACCCTAGAGTCTGTCCAAAGGAGGGCAACTAAACTGGCCACAGCGATAAGAACCCAGCCGTATCATCAAAGGTTAGAAACGCTGAACCTCTACTCTCTGGCCTACAGGAGAGCTAGAGGAGATATGATTCAGACCTTTAAGTATGTCAAAGGACTTAGTGGTGGGGATGTCGAGAAACTGCTCCCCCCTGCCCCAGTGAACTTACGGCGGACCAGGGGCCACGACCACAAGCTTAAAAAAAGGCGAGTGAACGCCGAACTGAGGCGACTGAGTTTCTGTGAGCGGGTCGTGAACCCATGGAATAACCTGCCAGGCGATGTTGTCGCAGTCAAGACAGTACAGGGCTTCAAGGCCACCCTGGACAAAACTTGGCGAGACCTTAGATTTGACTTTTAAGGGAATTAACGTTGGCTAGGCACCTCATTTTTAATCTCACTGCAATGAAACATACTCTAGAACAAGCTCAACACTATAGCTCAACACCAACCACACCTGCGCGGCTCGCGTTTCAAAAGCATTTGCAAACCGGCAATATCCATATCCACAGGCAACTGCCTTAGATATTATTGATGATGATGATGATGATGATGGATATACACAAGGAATATTCCTTGTGTATATCCATGTGTATTGCAAGTGAACAGTGGTTCGGCCATTTTTTAAAATTTGGTCAATGATGACGAAATTTGACCACATGCTGACCACTTCTGTCTTTTCTTTTAGGTGTGCTGACAACTTTCATCTACATTGCCTCATTCAAAATTGGGTTCTAACCCTGTACAGTGCTGCTCTCGGCTTCCTTGATAATTCTGGATTCTCATGTGGCTGTCTGTCAGGAGGACCGAATTTGTGTTGTGTGTGACGATCTAACTTTAATTTGACATTATATCGTAAGATTGTAAGAGGAGACGGAGTGCCTTTTATCACATAAAGAATGCCAGGCAACTGTTCGTTTAACGAGGAATGGCTAAAGAAGCCGGAATACAAGGAATGGGTGCGGTGTGTGGATGACAATAAGCATAAGGCAAAGTGCGTTGTGTGCACCAAGCCGTTTGATGTGAGCAACATGGGAGAGGCGGCCTTGAAGTCCCATATGGAGGGAAAAAAACACATTGCACGTGTAAATAATAGAAAAAATCCACCCTGATTTCTTCATGGGCTGCTCCTAATTCTCTGGTGAGTACGCCTTCGGCTAGCGGCACTTCCAGTTCCACTACTACGCCAGAGCCAACGGGTCCGATTCCTGTCATGAACACTACTAGGCCTAATAATACTATGGATACATTCGTAACACGATCGGACACACTGAGTTCTGAAATTGTTTGGTGCCTACATGTGGTGTCCTCGCATTCATCGTACAAATCTTGTGAAGAAAGTGCAAAACTTTTCCAGAAGATGTTTCCCGATAGTGTGATTGCTAAGGAGTTTGGATGTGGAGAGACTGAGTGCGCTCGACTAGCAAGATGGGGTATTGCTTCTCATTTCAGGAACCTGTTGACATCTGATGTTAACCGAGCTGAGGCCTTCGTTTTGCTCTTCGATGAGAGCCTCAACTTTCAGAATCAAACAAAACAATTCGACATGCACGTTCGTTTCTGGCAGCTTGACCAAGTATCCACTAGGTATTTCGGTTCAGAATTTCTAGGGAAGGGCGATGCAGCCCATTTGGTGAAAACTTTCCTAGAATGTACTGAAGAAACTCTTCAACTTGGTAAGCTTCTGCAGATAGGCATGGATGGGCCAAACGTCAATCTGAAATTCCATCGTGAAATGGTATCTCACATAGAGCAGAATTATGATAAACGTCTCCTGGACATATGTTCATGTGGGTTGCACCAAATTCATGGTGCATTGAAAAATGCAATGGAAAAAAACGAGGTATTCAAAGGTTTGCAGGATTTCTTCACCAGCCTCTTCTATTTGTTCCATGATGCCACAGCTAGGCAAAGTGAATATGCGTCTGTGACTGGTACTTCAAAATTTGGACTGCAGTTCTGTAAACACCGTTGGGTAGAGAATCTGCCGGTGGTCAGGCGTGCTTTGGATATCTTGCCGGATGTCATCGAATATGTCAAAGCTGTCCAGAAGAAAGACAAAAGGGTGACAAAGCCAACTTGCAAGAGTTACACAGTCGTTGAAAATGCTACCACGGATCCTATGACTGTTCCTAATCCTATGCTGCAGGTTTACATCTCCATATGCAGAGAACTGCAACCCATTCTTGTCAAATATCAGTGTGACAAGCCCATGATACCTTTCCTTGGTGCAGACATATTCAACATGCTTAGGAGTCTCATACAGAGGTTTGGAAAACCAGATGATGTTAAAGCCGTGACCACTCAACGCAAGATGCTGAAATTTGATGCCAAGAAAAGCCGGTGTGATGTGAAGAAGGTAGGTAATACTCAATAATTAAGGTGCGTTTAGCGTATTTTATGCATTGAAAGGGCTGAAAACACATTGAAAATGATGTAGAGGGGGGAAATACGTTTTTTTACTATTAGTGAAAATGACCCCTTGATCTGTTTTATTCACATTTTCGTTAAATCCTGTGCTCTGACCTCTCATCACTTAATGTTAGTTGGACTGATCTGGTAATACTTTACAAGTATTACTGAATATTCATTACTATGTTACAGGTGGATGTTGGTGCTGCTTGCAAAGAATCCCTGCGTCTGTTGCTTACTGAGAAGAAGGTTTCAGAACTGAAGGTAGTCCAACTGCGTACTGAAACTCAGAATGTGACGTCATTCATGGTTGCCTACATGCTGGAAAAGCTACCCCTAAAGCACAGCCTCGTAAGCAATGCATCGTGTCTAGCTCCAAGTGAAATGGTGCATAACAGAGATGAGTGCATTGCACGGATGAGCTACATGCTTCAGGTGAGTGTGAGTGTTCAGGAAACTTTTTGGGGTATCAAACATTAGTAACTGAAACCCTATGACCTCAGGTGTGTTATTATTACTCTTTCACTTCAGGTACTTGCAGAAAAGAAACAGATCTCTTATGATGACTGTGATGTGGTGAAATCACAGTATGTCAGCTTCCTTGATGTTCAGGTTGCAAGGTATTCGTCTTCCTTTGCTGAGTTCAGACCGGAAGCAGACGAGTCCAGGGTAGAGACATTCCTCTATGAGCATCTCCACCAGAAAACCGAGTACAGCAAACTCTGGCAGGCAATGAAGATTGTTCTTCTACTTTCCCATGGACAAGCCTCGGTGGAAAGGGGTTTTTCCGTAAATAAACAGGTATGTTTTTTTAGAATTTAAAGAAAGTTTAATTCATTGGGTAATACATCATACTAGTAACCATGGTAACCTTGCCAATTTTCATTTCAGGTGGTGGCTGTAGCAGATAATTTCTAAGAAGAGGAGGGTTTTTGTTTGCAGGTTAATTTGATTCAGATTAACCAGAGTAACCATTCACACCTTTTATTTCAGGTAGCAGCAGACAACCTCCAGGAAGAGACATTTGTGGCCAGGAGGCTCATTTGCGAGCATGTAAATCGAGCAGGTGGGTGTATGCAATGTACAAATAACCCCTAAACTCCTTGTAGCTGCTGCTGGGGCACGTCAGAAGTATCATATGCACTTGGACGAAGAGAAACGGAAAAAGGAGAGCGTAGAGAAGAGTCGTGGAAAGAAACGCCTGGAAGAAGAGATCGAGGAAGTGAAGAGCAAGAGGAGGAGACTCAATGATGACATAGACAGCATGCAAAAGTCAGCTGATGCTCTCTCTGATCGAGAAGGCGGAGAGAACAGGAAAGCTCACTCTTGTCTCTCAGAGCAATAGTCTAAGGCGTACTGTTGTTACTAAGAAAGTAGAATTGGTAGAGGTGGTGGACAAGCTAGATATGTTACTGCTGAAACTTAAAGATACTTAGGTAGGACCTAAGCAATCTTAAGTTTCAGCAGTAATTCCTTAGTGGATGGATTTCTTCTGATACTACATGTAACTGACTACATGCTCTTGTGCCAATCTGACTCTTTAGGAACATGATGAAGACTGTGTTGATGTACCTACATGTATGTGGCATTCATGTAGCAGCCACTGAGACAATTAGTATTTTCACGATCTGCTATATAGCAAGTACCTTTTTTGGGCCTTCTTTTTTACTCCCTTACAAAAGGTAGTTCCTTGCTAAGAGGTTAAAAGCTTTACCTATAATTCTCCTTTTCGTCAGTAAAATGTAGTTATTAGTATGTTTTAGATAATTGGAGGTTTATATAGAGTTTATAGACTTTATGAACAGTCTTTCTAACATTTTATCATGTAAACATGAACCTTTTATATCCTTACGCCGAAGAAGCTCATACTCCAGACAAGAAAGATCATTTTATTTTCTCAATGTAAAATCCGGTCAAATCCATAAGTTCACAGGATCTCTATCAAGTGAGACAATGGTATGTACAAGTATACTAGTCATAGCACCTGCTGAATATGTTATTTTGATATGAGATACAAAATGCAGACTTTACTAAGGGTTAAAACTTTGTACCCTCACACATGCGAGCCATTTCTTTGTTCAATCCACTCATATGTTTAGTGTCAGATGAAACTGCTGTATATGCAAACTGTCTGTACTTTCTATAAAGGAGTTGTGTCTCCTGTACTTATATTTGATCCTGAAAGACTGGTGTGTAGTTCATGTATGTTTTGTAGGAGTATTTCTGCCCAAGCTGCAGTATTAGACCATGCCATATACATGCATATAGAATGCATGTGTACATGTAATTTGTATAGCATACTTAAATATCCAGAAAGGATGTGATTAGTATTAATTACTGTGTTGTTATATGCGTGTGCACTGAACCTTAACAAAACATTGTTACTTAGAAATTGTATTTTTGTATTTTACAGTCTTTTACGGTGTATTGACGGTGTATTGACAGTAACTGCTGAAGAAAAAGAATAAAAGTGACGCACCCGTACAATTAAAGACATATTCGTTATTGATCCTTCCAGATGGACTTAACAGTAAAAGACATTCTCATCTCGAATGAAAGTCCAGAGCCGAGATGCCGCTAGTGACAGTCTAACGATCCAGAATAAATGTACTTGTACTTGTACTAAAGATCATCCATCGACATGACCGTCCCTCATCAAGCCACAAGAGAGTGACAACACCACGTCGAGTGAGACAAGAGGACTTCACGCAGAGACACGAAGAAGTGATTGCTACAGAGACATTCTATCGAAATTGTATTGATTATTGTATGCTAATCTCCATTACCTTTCAGGTCTTGTGTTTATAAATTGAAATCTTTCATGGTTGAATTGGTCGCCTATATGTATTACAATCTACATGAATGCCTTTTGTATCAGCTCAGTTACGCAATAGGCCCAATGTTGTTCAAAACAGTGATACCTCGGATAGATGTTCAGGTTTAGTTAATGACCCACTGCTGACACTACTACCTTCCATGCTTTAATTTGACCTCGTTATAGGACATTTCTTAGTGGCTGCATCACTTCCTTTCTCAAATTGCCCTGTGGTCATGCTTGTGAAATTGCAGATAAAATAGGTTTTTTAGATGAATCGCAGAGAACCGACCTCATAGCTTGGGTCACTAGAGATTACTGATTAGAGAATTCGATTAAACTACAGGTTTCGTCTAATTGCCAGGTTATCTTGCGTCTTGCACCGCCATGGATCAGCAGGAGCCAGAGCTCGCCAGAAACCACGAGAGATGAAGATAGAGAGAGCAGGATGCAGTCAGAAGAACAAAGCCAGGTTGAGAAGAGAAATGAAGGTAAGGGTGAGAAGCCAGCTGAGGTCAATGAGCCTTCAGGAACACCCCACTCCGAGAAACCCCCTGAAATGATTGAGGTAGTGGAACCCTTCCGGAGATCTTCCAGAGAGAGGAAGCCCACCGAGAAGGCGAGAGAAAGTCAAAGACAAGAAGTACTGGAACGATTTTGGAAGTCAGCAAAGGACTGCAAGGCTTCTGCCAAGAACGTCAAGGAGACCACGGGTCAAGCTACTGCCCTGGAGTTGCAAAGAAGTCTTTTAGAAGAGCTGGAAAAGAGTAACGCAGGACTAAATGAAGCCTATGCTGAGGTAAGGAAATCTTACAGTCATCCCCCTTCAGAAGTGCGTAGGATTGCAGATTCCATCAGTGCCCTCACTGCAGAGGCAGCTGGTTTACTCAGGGGAAGCCGGTCAGAGGATTCTCGATCCCATCGATCTAGCCGAGCATCTAGCCGATCATCACTTAGGAGAGAAGCGGCTGCTCAGGCTGCAGCATTGCAGGCAGAGCTCAAGGCGAAGAAAAAAGAAGAAGAGAAAGAAGAAGAATTGGTGCAAATGGAGCTCGAAGAAGCCAGAAGACGTGCTCAGGATGAGGCTGAGCAAGCAGTAGAGGCCGCTAGAAAGGCTGCCCTCGAAAAAACAAGAAGAGCTGAGGCAGATGCTGTCCTAGCCAGGAAGAAGAAAGAAATAGAGAACCAAAGACTCGCCACGCGACTAATGGTGGAAGAAGCCAAATTGCGGGCTCTGGATGAAGAAGAAACATCTTCAGAACTGAGACGTTTCCCCATCCTTACAGAGCACAAGGAAATACTTAAAAAACCGAACCCGGAACCACGTCCCACAACGATCGTTCCATCTCCACAATCGGTCCAGCCTGCTAGACTTCAAGATGCCAAACCAGACCTGACGCCACTTCCAGAGAACAAAGCTACCACCACCCAGTCCTGTCTAAGGCCAGAAGCCGCAGTGTGGCAACCACAACCTAGTCATCAAAGTGAGATGGCCTTGATCGCAGAAACGCTTGCCAACTCAGTAAATTTAGGACGCCTACCCATTCCCGAGCCAGCTGTGTTCAGTGGAGATGCACTTCAGTACCCCGCCTGGACTGCGTCATTCACTGCCTTGATTGAAAACAGAGGAGTACCCCCAAGTGAAAGAATTCACTAATTAAAAAGATATCTAGGTGGTCCAGCAGGAGAAGCAGTCGGAGGCTGTTTCCTTCTCCGGAGTGATCAGGCATATGAGAAAGCCAAATCCATATTAGAAGAGAGATACGGGAGTGACTTTGCAATCACTGAAGCTTTCAGAAACAAGCTTGATTCATGGCCGAAAATCCAGCCAAGGGACAGCATCGGCCTTAGGAAACTGTCGGATTTCCTGCAGCAGTGCCTAACCGCGATGGATGCTATCCCTGACCTACAGATCCTTAATGACAGCAGAGAAAATCGGAGGATACTTTTCAAGCTTCCAGATTGGCTGGTAAACAGATGGAGCTGTATTGTTGCGAATACTAAGAAGAGGACAGGCCGCCACCCACAGTTTGCCGATTTTGCCAAGTTTCTGTATGATGAAGCAGATATTGCATGTGACCCTATCGTCTCTTTAGGGTCCCTAAAGATAGATGGAGACAAAAGAGAGAAACAAGGCACCCCCCTAAAGCGTAGGGCGGGTGCAAATACTTTGGCTACTGGTGGCAAGAGTGAACCAAAGCCAAATACAAAGAAACCAGAAACAAATACTTCATGCGACTTCTGTCAAAGGCCTGGCCACTCTGTTCAGGAGTGTAGAACACTTCAACATAAACCCAAGTCTGAACAACAAGACTTTATTAGAAAGAATGGGTACTGTTATGGTTGTCTGAAACGGGGTCACCTCTCAAAGGAATGTCCAGCAAGGGCTACGTGCACAAAGTGCCAGAAGTGTCATCCGACCTCCCTGCATGAAGACAGGCCGAAGACAGAAACTACACCAAGGAATGACCCGGCAACGACAAGGCCCCATCAAGCAAGGGAAACTGAGGAAAAAGGCGCCACCGACACAGATAAAGCGAAGGTGGCAATCTGCAGAAATGCCGCCTCGGGAGCCAACTCGATGTCATCCATGGTGGTCCCAGTGTGGATTTCCAGCTTGGAGCAGCCAAGCCAGGAGCTCCTCGTATACGCTCTCATTGATACCCAGTCGGACACTACCTTTGTGGCAAAACAGACTGTGGAGTCGCTAGAGACTTGTGGCAAACCAACACAGCTGAAACTAACGACAATGACAGCCAAAGATAAGATGATCCACTGCAGCAAATTCAAAAATCTGCAATTTAGAGGATTCAAGTCCAACTCCAGAATAAAATTGCCTTTAACATATTCAAGAGAATATATTCCTGTGGAAGAATCCCACATCCCGACATCGGAGACAGCCAACAGATGGCCCCATCTTGCCAAGATTGCTCATCACATGCAACCCCTCCTAAACTGTGAAATTGGCCTTCTTATAGGATACAACTGCCCCAGAGCCCTAGCACCTCGAAATTGTGTCACGGGGGAGGGTAATCAGCCATTCGCAATTGAAACAGTCTTAGGATGGAGCATTGTTGGGGGCGGGGAACAAGAGGAAGATTCTGGAGATGCGATCGGCCTTACACATTCCGTAGTCGCCAAAGCGGTTCCCGAGGATGTTCGTTCACCAGAGAACCAGATCAGTGAAGTACGGTAAGCTTGAAAACACCGATCAAAGAAGAACCCTTGACCCCACAAGATCTTGGCAACATCCTCGCCTCTGATTTCCACGAGAGAGAGCCAAAAGAGCAAACTTGGTCACAGGAAGACACAAGATTCATGAAAATATTAGGAAACCGGACCTACCAGCAGGAGGATGGGTTTGTCACCATGCCCTTGCCGTTTAGACAAGAGAAACCAGACCTTCCTAACAACAAAGCCACTGCACTAGTGCGACTAGAACACCTTCGGAGACGTTTCAAGAAAGACCCAACATACTTCTCTGACTATAAGGCCTTCATGCTCGACAATATAGAAAACGGAGAGGCAGAACGGGTATCTGAGGGTCACCATCAAAGCCAAGGACCAGTCTGGTACATTCCTCATCACGGAGTGTACCACCCGAAAAAACCCGGAAAAATCAGGGTGGTGTTCGACTGTGCAGCCAAGTTTAAAGGCACCTGCCTTAATGATCATCTCCTCCAAGGTCCCGATCAAATGAACACCCTCGTGGGAGTACTCTGCCGCTTCCGAATGGAAAGCATCGCACTGATGTGCGACATAGAGAGGATGTTCCACCGGTTTCTGGTGCACAAGGAAGACCGTGACTATCTTCGCTTCCTGTGGTGGAGTGATGACAATGTTGAAGAAGAACCGGTAGAATATCGTATGAAAGTTCACCTATTTGGGGCAGCGTCTTCTCCCGGATGTGCCATTTATGGCCTTCGGTATGTTGCTAACAAATACAAAGACTTAAGCCCTGATGCCGCCTCCTTTATCCTTCGTGGATTTTACATGGACGACGGTTTGATGAGCGAAGAAAGCGCAGAGAAGTCCTGCAGTCTTATTAAAGACTCCACGGAAATATGCCGCAAAGCGAATATTCGAGTCCACAAGTTTGCCTCCAATAGTCGCGAGGTACTGGAATCTGTCCCTGCTTCAGAGCGTGCCAAGGATATTATGAACCTTAATCTTGCGTTAGACGACCTGCCTATCAAAAGGGCACTTGGGATCGAGTGGTGCGTGGAGTCGGATGAATTCTGCTTCAGGGTGATCCTGAAGGAACAACCCCTGACAAGGCGAGGTATTCTCTCCATGATTTCTTCAGTCTTTGATCCTCTAGGATTCTTGGCACCTTTTATCCTCAAGGGTAAACAGATCTTACAAGAACTTTGTAAGAATGGCGCTGACTGGGACCAACCCCTACCTGAAGAACTGCACCTTAAATGGGAAAGCTGGAGACGCAACTTGCATGATTTAGCGAAGTTCATAGATGTTACAAGCCAGAGAACTTCGGTACAGCTGTACAGGCAGAGCTTCACCACTTCTCAGAAGCGTCCCTCAGTGGATATGGCCAGTGCAGCTATCTTCGCTTGATAAATGCTGAAGACCACGTGCATAATACCCTCGTCATGGCAAAGGCAAGAGTTGTACCGCTAAAACCAGTGACCATCCCTCGGCTAGAGCTCCAAGCTGCCGTTGTGTCGATCAGAATCAGCGACCTTTTGAATAGAGAGCTTGACATCCCGAACATCACGAATGTATACTGGACGGACTCCAAGGTAGTTCTTGGTTATTTACAGAACGAAGCACGCAAATTTCACATTTACGTCGCTAACAGAGTGCAAAGGATCAAAGAATCATCAGACTCAAGCCAGTGGAACTACGTTCGAACAGAAGAGAATCCAGCCGATTTCAC
This sequence comes from Lineus longissimus, assembly GCF_910592395.1. Lineage (NCBI taxonomy): Eukaryota > Metazoa > Nemertea > Pilidiophora > Heteronemertea > Lineidae > Lineus > Lineus longissimus. Next base: position 15,838,914 of record NC_088309.1, on the reverse strand, counting down.
ATCAAGAGGACTTGCAGCACAAGAACTTCAGATCACCAACTGGTTCAGAGGTCCGACATTCCTCTGGGAAAGAGAGATCCCCAACACTGCAGATGTCACAGCACCAATAACTCTGTCACCTTCTGACCCCGAAGTCAAAAGGGTCAAGACTCTACAGACGAAGAGCCAAGCAGTGACCTCACTCCTAGACAGATTCGGCAAATTCTCCAGTTGGTCTAAACTGCTAGCAGCTATTGAGGCACTCCAAGCCAAGTGCATAAGGAAGCTGGGTGAACCCTCATTATCACTGCAGGAGTCCAGGAGCAGGGCCGAAAGGCTGGTCGTTAGAAATATGCAATGCCAGTACTTTGCAGATGAGATTAAGGATCTGAAGGGAAAAAGGGAACTAAGAAAGGGGAGCAGCCTCTTCAACCTTGACCCATTCTTAGACGAATACGGGATCCTACGGGTGGGAGGAAGATTGAGGAGATCATCAGAGGTTTTCGAGGTGAAACACCCAGTGATCATGCCAAAGGGAACTCATCTAACAGAATTATTCATCCGATACATTCATGAACTGGTTGCACACCAAGGACGCACCATGACTCTCAACAGACTAATGTCCAGTGGAATTTGGATCTTGAATGCCAGAGCCCAAGTGGCATCTTACATATTCAAGTGTGTGGTGTGCCGCAAGTTACGTGGAGAAGCCGCATCCCAGAAGATGTGTGACTTGTCAGGTGATCGATTAGAACCAGCACCGCCATTCACCTTTTGTGGTCTGGATTGCTTTGGGCCATTCCACACCCAAGACGGACGGAAGCAACACAAACGCTATGGACTACTATTTACCTGCCTAGCCCTCAGAGCCGTCCATATCGAGCTACTGGATGACATGTCAACCGATGCCATGCTTAACGCCCTTCGCTGCTTCATAGCTATCAGAGGGAACGTCTCTAAGATTCGCTGTGATCATGGGACGAATTTCGTTGGAGCGCAGCGGGAGTTGGCTGCTGCATTAAAGGAAATTGACAGTGAAGAAATTAGAAGACAACTAGCTGACCAGTGCGACTTTCAGATGAACACCCCACATTGGAGTCACATGGGTGGTGTCTGGGAGAGACAAATACGATCTATTCGTAGTGTTCTCACAGTAACAATCAACCAAGCTCAGGGAAGACTAGATACATCTTCGATGAGGACCCTTCTGTATGAAGCCATGGCAATTGTCAACAGCCGACCTCTTGCCACAGACACTATCAACGACCCTACCGAACCTGAGCCAATCACCCCCAACCACCTCTTGACAATGAAATCAAGTGTCCTTCTACCACCACCTGGTAACTTCGTCAAGGAGGATGTATACGCCAGAAAAAGATGGAAAAGAGTCCAGTATTTGGCCAATCAATTCTGGACTCGTTGGAAAGCTGAATATCTGTCGAATCTCCAATCGAGACAGAAATGACAGAAGACCAAGCGAGAGATTGAAGTTGGTGATGTGGACATTCTGCATGATCAAGAGCTTCCACGTGGACACTGGGAAATGGCAATAGTAGAAGAAGCCTTCAAGAGCAGTGATGGGCTGATCCGCAAACTCAAGCTTTGGATGCCCTCAGAACTAACGAGACAAGGAAAGCGTGTTAGCGAGAACCCACGATTTTTGGAACGACCCATACATAAGGTCACAGTTTTGATAGAAAGGCAGAATCAGTAGTTGGGCCCGGCCCAGCCTTGGTTGCTGAGCATCATCGGATGTCCGTGCTGGATGCGTGGTATTTTTGGCATTTAGACTGATTCCGCTTTGACCAAAAATGTTTTAGTTCGGAGATTTTCCTTCTCGTTATCGTTGTTCGAAAAAAATCACAGGGATTTTGGGTGGGAGTGTAGCAGCCACTGAGACAATTAGTATTTTCACGATCTGCTATATAGCAAGTACCTTTTTTGGGCCTTCTTTTTTACTCCCTTACAAAAGGTAGTGCCTTGCTGAGAGGTTAAAAGCTTTACCTATAATTCTCCTTTTCGTCAGTAAAATGTAGTTATTAGTATGTTTTAGATAATTGGAGGTTTATTTAGAGTTTATAGACTTTATGAACAGTCTTTCTAACATTTTATCATGTAAACATGAACCTTTTATATCCTTACGCCGAAGAAGCTCATACTCCAGACAAGAAAGATCATTTTATTTTCTCAATGTAAAATCCGGTCAAATCCATAAGTTCACAGGATCTCTATCAAGTGAGACAATGGTATGTACAACTATACTAGTCATAGCACCTACTGAATATGTTATTTTGATATGAGATACAAAATGCAGACTTTACTAAGGGTTAAAACTTTGTACCCTCACACATGTGAGCCATTTCTTTGTTCAATCAACTCATATGTTTAGTGTCAGATGAAACTGCTGTATATGCAAACTGTCTGTACTTTCTATAAAGGAGTTGTGCCTCCTGTACTTATATTTGATCCTGAAAGACTGGTGTGTAGTTCATGTATGTTTTGTAGGAGTATTTCTGCCCAAGCGGCAGTATTAGACCATGCCATATACATGCATATAGAATGCATGTGTACATGTAATTTGTATAGCATACTTAAATATCCAGAAAGGATGTGATTAGTATTAATTACTGTGTTGTTATATGCGTGTGCACTGAACCTTAACAAAACATTGTTACTTAGAAATTGTATTTTTGTATTTTACAGTCTATTACGGTGTATTGACGGTGTATTGACGGTGTATTGACAGTAACTGCTGAAGAAAAAGAATAAAAGTGACGCACCCGTACAATTAAAGACATATTCGTTATTGATCCTTCCTGATGGACTTAACAATTCATTTCTGTTCAATGTAAATTGAGAAATTCAAATGTTCTGACAGTGCTGTCATATGTGTATTATGAGCTAGTAAAGCCATTGTGATTTTATTTTAGTAAAGCCATTGTGATTTTATTTTGTGTTTTTTCTTGTGCAATCAAACTTCTATTATGAGCTAGTAAAGCCATTGTGATTTTATTTTGTGTTTTGTTGTGCAATCAAACTTGTATTATGAGCTAGTAAAGCCATTGTGATTTTATTTTGTGTTTATTTGTGCAATCAAACTTGTATGTACCGGTATTATGAGCTAGCAAAGCCATTGTCATTTTGTCATTTTGAATTATATTAGTTTTAAGTAGTTGTTTGATAAATAAATTGCCTTTCAATTTCCAACATTATCAACGGTATGTCACTTTATTGCTCTAGCCTGGCTGCTGGTTTGTGGTAAATTGCATCAAAAAGGTCCTTGAATTTATGGATTTTGGCATGGAGAAGTCATGAAAAGTCATGGAAAAAATTCTTCAACCTAGGGGAAAAACCCTGATGTACGTTTAGGCGTTAGTGCGTATTTTCATATGAATAAATAGGATATGGATGAAATCTGGACTGGACATCATAAGTTTTCCAACGATGTATAAAAATGCCATGTTAAGAATTTTATTGCCGAACGGCGGAAGTCCGTTCAGGCATGCATGGAGGTATAAATAAGAAGTCTGAAAATAACTGGCTTGAGTGTCAAGTGCTGGGCCTATTAAGGTCACAGCAATGGAAATTGGTTTCTTGTCCCTACAAGAGCACATAAGGCCATACCAATGAATTTGTATTGTTTCTTGTCACAATTAGTTACAATTCATAGTCATTGGTTTCTTGTTCTTACCATAGCTCATAAGGCCATACCAGTGAATTTTTATTGTTTCTTGTCGTAGTCAGTTACAATCCATAGTCCTTTGGTCACAGGAATGGTTTTTGGTTTCGTGTGCCTACAGAAGCACATAAGGCCATACCAATAATTTTTTTGTTTCTCGTCACAGTGAGTTAGTTACAATTCACAGTCCTTCGCTCATTGGTTTCTTGTCCTTATCATAGCACATAAGGCCATACCAATGATTTTTTTTATTGTTTCTTGTCATAGTTAGTTACAATTCATAGTGCTTTGCTCATTGGTTTCTTGTCCCTACCAAAGCACATAAGGCCATACCAATGAAATTGTATTGTTTCTTGTCACAGTTAGTTACAATCTGTATTCCTTTGCTCATTGGTGTTTTTTCCTTAGCACATAAGGCCATACCAATCAATTTTTTGTTGTTTCTTGTCACAGTCAGTTATAATCCATAGTCCTTTGTTGCCATTTTGTTTAGAGTCGAGGCATGTGCATTGCTTTCCAGCACTATCGTCATTGATTTGATTTCTTTTGAAATAAATATCATGGGCTACATGGTGTAGGTGTTTACCATTACCATGCACCCAAACTGTTCCACCATGTGCTGTCTGTTTGTTAACCCTAGGTGTGTAACTCTTTTAGTAAAGGAAACTGGTGACTTCTCAATTAGCTAGACCCCCACCTACTTATCGGTCAGACTGGCCTCACACGTCAGCAGTTGAGTTTAAGGTCCAGTCTGCGAGACTAACCCATTCCTACCAACAGAAAACGGATGATTGGGCTAGTTTCTCCATGTGATACAATTTGCATGGATTCTTGTGTGGTGCTGAAAGGCTCCCTCCACAAGAGTAGGCTGCATCCGGTGGCATTTTGCTTAGGTTTGTTAATAGTTTCACTTAGGCAGAATAGATTCGGATAGGAGGCTTTGTTTTAAAATGTAACCCTTTTTATTAGTTGAGCAAACTGGTGCATTCTCCATCATCACACCGTAAAAGTTTTAGGTTTGTCGATCACTCGGTTCTCAAGCCTCAAGGCCATTGACCATTTCATTTCACATTTTATTATTTGCTTTTCTACTTTTAGGTTGTTAACAATACTAATACTGTAATAGGCGATCTGTGAATTCAGTGAAGAAAGAAGTGCCGCATAAAACTAATACCAAGAAATCCAGGTATGTATAGGATACAGTGTGGTTAATGAATTTTGCCTGGTGGTGCTACTGATCAGTTTAGTCACTAGTGTTCATGTTGTCGGGCAGAAGATTTCAGCGGGACATTACGCTCTGTGATTATCTGATTGCACATGCTGTCTCTGAACTGGTGTTGGAGTTATGGGGCATACAAGAAAGGCGGCAGCCTGGCAGCTGTAATTAGTCTCCGTCAACCTACGTATGTAGGGTTGAAAGGAGACTCTTGGTTTAGCTAGGCAAATTCCCCCAATTTATAACCCCGTTCCAGGTGACTACGGTGTATGCAATGCACTGTGTATATCATTAGTGATTGGAGAACCCAGGTGGATTCGTGTTCGCGAAGTTTAGGGAAAACTGGACATTAAGTAAATCAAATAGTATAATGAGTTGTTTATCGAAACATCGGAAATTGGCGGAAGGAACTATAGCAGGTTCCCCACCAGGGGGTTTGGGGGGTCCCCCAACCTAAAGGCGCTGCGCGCTTACTAGGGCACTGCACTAATAATATTATATATGAAATGACAATACTCCATCAACGGTACTGCCTCCCCTCCTCAGTTTGTACATTCCGCGCACGCGGAACAGTGGCTATGTACTGCACATGCGCTTTTGATAATGGCGTCGTGTAAACATCATGCAACACAAGGCGACATAATCCCGGGCCCCAGTCGGACTGTCGCCTACTAAAAAATACCGCTAGGTAATAGCATGTAACTTTCTTTTCCCCATCTTCAGTATGCCTGGTCAAAACAAAAGACAAAGCACCAGATCGTCCTTGTTTACTGAGTCCGAGGATGTAGCTCACGAAAAAGTTTTGAAGAAGGCTAAGGAAGTGAAAGTGAACGAGAAACAGGACCACAGACAGAGCCAGGCGAGGCAAGTGATTGCAAAGGAACATACGCCCTCAACTAGGACATCATTTGAATATATGTATATATCTATTTTCCCAATAAACTTTTCACCAAAACATACTGCCTCCTCCACTTCCCAGAGCTGCCAACCCCTACGGATTGTCCGTAGTTTACTACGGTATTTCGCCGAAATTTCAAATCTACGAAACTACGGATGCCCCTCAAAAAACTACGGATTTTAAAAAAGGGTTAATTTTTTTCGTCCCGCCACTTTTTTGCGACGAGCCCTGTTCTTCGCAACACTCTGTGTGAGTCTTGCGCGACACGGTTTATATGCATGTTCTACTGTACGCAGTCTACGTGCATGCTGCAGTACAAAAACCGTGTTTGTCAGCGCGCAAGCACACCTTCCATACAACATGGCGGCTTCCGCGGGCAATCGGAGAAAGCGGCCCGTTTCAAACGAAAACATGGAAAACGACAAAGAAGATGGCAATTCGAAGAAGAAAAGTGTACAAGTGTTTCGTCCAATTTATACTGAAAAGTGGCCAGTGTTGCTGCCATCAAATTTGGGCCCACAGTATGCACGTTGTAAGGTTTGCGAGTCGGATTTTAAAGTGTCACATGGTGGGCGTGACGACTGTAAGAGGCATGTTGAGGGTACCAGACACGCAGCAAGGCTAAAGGCAAAGGAGGGCACTCGCACGTTGGACAATTTTTTCCCAGGGGGACAACTTCCACCTGCTGTAGTTGCTCGAAACAATCTTGCTAAGAAAACTATCAGCGCAGAAACACAGTTCGTTGGGTTCATTGTTGAACATAATCTTGCAATGTCTGTGGCTGACCATGCCACACAATTATTCCCCAAGATGTTCCCTGATTCGGAGATAGCAAAAAACTTTGCAGCTGGGAGAACAAAATGTTCCCACATTGTTGATGTCCTTGCTGCAGAAACTGTTGAGGACATTGTTCAAAAAATGAGACAAGCACCTTATAGCATGGCTACTGATGGCAGTAATGAAGGTGATAAAAAGTACTTTCCCATCATAGTTCGAATAATAGATGGTGGCATGATCAGATCTGTGTTTGCTTGGCAACCCCACTTGCAAAGGAGGTGCAACTGGGGAGAACATTTATAAACTTTTGAACAATGAGGTGCGCAAGCATGACCTGCAGTGGGATATGTGTCTGGCATTTGGTTGCGACAATGCTAATGTGATGGTAGGCAGACACAAAGGTGTGATTTCATTTATTCGTAAGGAGCATGAGTCAGTAGAACTAATAGGATGCCCATGTCATCTTATTCATCTGACAGCGGAACATGCTGCACAAGAATTGCCCAAACCCTGTAGTGTGCAGGACTTGCTCCGTGACATATATTATTACCTTGATAAGAGCACAAACAGGCTGGAATCATTAGGAGAACTGCAAATTTTCTGTGGTGTCCAACATCACAAAATATTGAAGCATGTTTCCACGAGGTGGCTGTCCCTTGGCCAGTGTATCAACAGACTGATTGAGCAATGGGTGCCCCTTTGGAGATACTTTTACAAGGAGTGCAATGGCTCTACTGAAGCCAAGTGAGTTTACAAAGTGAAATTACTGAGTAATAGTATCATACTTGATTTCAAACTAATCATGCAGTCAGTATCATACCAACTATCAACTACCAACTATTGGCTGTAGTATGCTACTACTGTTTTTTGACATACATTTGAGTCTTAGAACTGACATCATGCTCCGACATGTTCAAGTCTAATATTCCTTATGTTTTCAAAAACCAGGTTGGCCTACCAAGATTTGAAGAAAAACAAATGATACTAAATAAATTTTAAAAAGTCTTTGATATGTTTTCTTCTTCAATCTTTCAGGGACCAGAAAGCCAATGCCCTTGAAAAGCTACAGAGTAGTCAGACACTGTTACGGCATATCGCCTTTAAGTAATGTTGGAGAGCCACATCGCGGCATATTGCCTTTAATTATTGTTGACGTCAGCGCCACCTATATTAGCCCGTGCGCTTTCCGCCATTGTGTTTTCCCGGTACAAAACCTTGCGGTTTTTGCCGATGTAGAAGAAGTCAAATTTAAGGCTAATTGTTCAGAAAAGAGTAGCCTAAAACAGAGGTATGTCAAAATGAATATGTATAGCAACATTAAGTGGCGTAATTTGCCCAAAATAATTAGGTCAGTGCTGTAAAACTGTCTCCAACGACAGCGGACTTCTTGTAAAAGGTTAAGACACATGTACATATCTACCACGCCCAATGTCAAGGCATTGTAGTATCAAAATCGTGGCCACGTGCAATGTTTTTCATATCAGCGTTTTAGAGAGGACATTGTGTCCCTTTGTAGCCCATTTAAAAGCTAGTCTGACAGAGTTATTTGTCTTTGCATATTGGAGTGAAGACTTTCTCTTTAGTACCATTGACTGTTCTCAGGTGGCAGCACCTTGTGGTGGTGTCTTCCAGTTGTCTAATTCTTGTGTCCTGCTAGCTGGACTTTGTAGCCTTTATATATTCATTGTGGAGATGTTAGACAAGTTAAGCTGATGTCCTGGGATTTTGGGGATAATTTTGGCTTACTTTGGGGTGAAGTTTTTGGTGGAGACACTGTCACAACCTGGGACGCTGGGTTGTCACAACCTGTCTTCACGCTCATGTACACTTACATTGTACATCTATATCTTGTCTGGCATCTCTGATGTTCTTGGTTATTTGCTAAAAAGACTAAGGAGTCCTTCCCATTTTGTATTTTCAATTTTTACGTGAACCTGATGTAGTCAGTCGAAAGATGTACCTGTAACTGTGAATCTGCTGTACTTGACAAAACTACACGGTGATACGCTATTAAACTAAGGAGAAGGATCTTTAGACACGTCGTTCGTCTTCTGTTCATGGATGTGACTGTCTCTTACATGGATGATCCTAAGCTGAGAAGTGCATCGCCGCCACAGTAAAAACTCTGTTCAAGACTCTTATCGTAGAATACGGTGAATTCTTAATAAAGAACTTTACCATGTTGTGTGACTTTAACCGTAGTAACTGACTCAGAAGCTACATCATGGCTCAAAGCCAGATTGATCTTGCTAAAAGGGTTAAGTCCGAGAAACTGCTGATGCAGATGCTTACTGCCGAAAAAAGCAAGCTGGAAAAGAGCATACAACAAATGGAAGATGAGCTGAGGTCAAAACCAAGATATTTGACCTCGACTCCGGCAAGTCAGATACCTATTCCAGTGACATTGGTGACACCTGACGCCAGTAACATTGCTGTAAGCGCCCCTCACCACAGTGACGATGAGTGGAGCCCAGTACCCACCCCAAGACGGTCAAAGCCGTCAGCATTGCCACCACAGCCAACGCCTGAGCCAGAGAGGCCCACACCCACTCCAAGACGGTCAAAGCCGTCAGCGTTGCCACCACAGCCAACGCCTGAGCCTGAGCCAGAGAGGCTCACACCCTCTAGAGATCCTCTCAGTCAAGACTCAGAATCGAAAAGAGTTGGTGCAGCAGATGAGAGTATCGCCAAGTTAGCCGAAATCCTTACCGAATCGCAACGTCGGGACCACCTGCCGAGAGTTGAACCAGAAGTCTTCAAGGGTGATCTTCTTCAATATCCGCTATGTAACTCGTCATTTGAGACCATGATCGAAGCTTGTGTTAGCTCAGTGACACAGCGATTACACTACCTGAGTAAATATACGGGAGGTGAAGCAAAGGAGGCTATTCGAGGTCTGCTCTCTCAAGGCACCGCAGATGCATACATGAGGGCAAGGTCGCTCCTAAAGGAAAGGTACGGAAAGAAATTCATAACAGTAGAAGCCTACAAACAAAGAATTGACAGTTGGCCTCATCTTAAGGCGGGAGATGGTAGGGAGTTGAGGAAGTTCGCCGACTTCTTGACAAGTTGTGCTAGTGCAATGAACTCAATCCGTTACCTAGATGGACTTAACAACCCAGATGAGAATAAGAAGATTCTTCGCAAACTCCCACGATATATTGTGGACAGATGGAGCAGGATTGTTGATACAAGGCTGAGCAAAGATGATCCATCCTCCCCAAGTTTTCAAGAATTCTGTGACTTCATCGTAAAGGAAGCCCGGATCGCATGCAGTCCAGTCAGTCTAAGAGGGGAGGACAGCAGTGGAAAACCAGACAAGGCAAAGGGGACCGCTAACCATTTCAAGTCGAAGACTTTGTCAACAGTTGCAAAATCGTCAAAAACTGAGCCGCAGCCTAAATCAGAACAGACCAGTCAGAAGCCTAAGCCAAAGGTCCGCAAGTGTGCCGTATGCAGTAATCCCCATGGAGTCGCAACGTGTCCAACCTTTGCAGCAATGTCTCTGACCGAGCGAAAAACTACAATCAAGGATAAGGCCCTGTGTTATGGCTGTCTGAGATTCGGGCACCGTCGAGCCACATGTAAAACAAAGCTGACATGTGAGGTGTGCTCAAAACTGCATCCAACTGTACTGCACGATAACAATGCGGTAGCAATGCCTCAGACAGGCGTTGCCCCAGATAACGCTAACACTAACTGTGTAAAACAAGGACACAGGTGCTCTCATTCGTTAATCCTACCTGTCACCCTGTATCACGAGAAGGATCCAAGAAGAACAGTCGACGTTTACGCCCTCTTGGACCCACAGTCCGACACTTATTTCGTCTCTGAGAATACAACCAGAACCCTAAATGTTAAAGGATGTGATGTTACCCTCAGGCTAACAACCATGTTAGCTGAAGCCACTGTTAAGTCTACTAAGGTCACAGGCCTCCGAGTAATGGATGTTGATCGCAATTTGGATGTAGGCCTCCCAGTTACCTACACCAGAGACAAAATACCTGCTACACATGGGCAGATACCTAGAGCTGACACTTTGAGAACAATTCCCCACCTGGCAAAGATAGCAGACAAGCTTCATCCTCATCAAGACATTGAAATCGGCCTGCTTGTTGGGATGAACTGCCCTCGACTCATGAAACCTAGAGATGTTGTCCCAGGAGGAGACAATGACCCCTATGCCATTTTGACCGATCTTGGTCGGGGAGTCATTGGTATCCTTGACTGCAGCTGTGAAGATGAAAGCCAAATAGAGTCCGCCTGCAGATCAATCAGTACTGAAGAAGGCAGTTGTCACTTTGCATTCAGAACCAAAGGCAAGGAGATAAGTCCAATTGTACTTAGTGAGTGGTTTGAACGAGAATTTCATGAAGACGACTCCGAAGAGAAGATGTCCTGTGATGATAGAAAATTTCTATCCAAGGCACGAGATGGACTACAGCAGTTAGAAAACGGACATTTTCAGCTGCCCCTGCCACTGAAGGATGACAACATGGTCCTGCCCAACAACAGACAGCTCGCTGTAAGGCGCTTAAATGGTCTGAAACGCCGATTACGCCGTGATGAAGCATATAAGGGAAAGTATGTTGATTTTATGGAGGACTTGTTTGTGAAGGGCTCTGCCGAACCAGCCCCCAAGGAGACCCCTACAGGCCAAGTCTGGTACATTCCACACCATGGTGTACTTCATCCCAAGAAGCCAGATAAACTCAGAGTTGTTTATGACTGCAGCGCTGCATATCAAGGACAAGTACTCAACAGAAACCTTCTCCAGGGTCCTGATCTCACAAACAATTTGACTGGCATACTTTGTCGCTTCCGGAAGGAGCCAGTGGCCTTCACCTGTGACATTGAGGCTTTCTATCACCAGGTATCTGTCGCAGAAGATAGTAGAGACCTTTTTCGCTTTCTATGGTGGAAGAACGGGCAGCTAGAAGAAGAGCCGACCGACTACAGGATGACAGTCCATGTGTTTGGAGCCACATCTTCCCCTGGATGTTGTTATTATGCGCTAAAGGCCACAGCAGACAAGTACGAAGAAAAACACGGAAAAGAGGCTGCCGATTTTGTAAGAGATAGTTTCTACGCTGATGATGGTATCCGGTCTGTCCCAATAACCAAGTCAGCCAAGGAGTTAATCGATTCAAGCCGCCAACTCTGTAAGGAAGGAGGTTTTCGTCTGCACAAGTTTGCATCTAATAAGAGAGAAGTATTGGACACCATCCCTGCTGCAGAAAGGGCAAAGAATATTCAACACGTCAATCTGCTGCAAGACGATCTGCCAGTTGAGAGGACTTTGGGAGTAGAATGGTGCATCCAGTCCGATGCCTTTCGTTTTCAAATCCAGCTCCAAGACAAGCCGTTGACAAGAAGAGGGATTCTATCTAGTATCAGCTCGGTCTTCGACCCCCTTGGACTGGTGTCGCCACTTGTACTGGTGGGGCGGAGGATTTTACAAGGATTGTGCAGTAGCGGCGCAGATTGGGATGACCCATTGCCAGAGGAAATCAAAATGGAATGGGAAAGATGGAGGCAAGAACTCATGATCCTGGCTGGCCTAGAAATACCAAGATGCTACAAGCCTGAAAATTTTGGTGAAGTCAAGACAGTCGAGTTGCATCATTTTTCCGATGCTAGTTTGGTCGGATATGGGCAATGCAGCTACCTTCGGATGATCGATGAAAACAAAAATGTCGACACTGCCTTGGTCATGGCCAAATCCAGAGTCATTCCGTCAAAGCCCATTACAGTTCCAAGGCTCGAGCTTACTGCCGCAGTAACATCTGTCAAAATTAGCAAGTTCCTGAGGCGAGAGCTGCAATATGAAGACCTTAAAGAAGTATTTTGGACTGATAGTATGGTTGTCTTGGGATACATCGCAAATGACGCCAAGCGCTTTCATATATATGTAGCAAATCGAGTACAGAAGATCAGGGACAATACAGCTGTGAAGCAATGGAGGCACATCGCAACCGACAACAACCCAGCCGACCTCACATCTCGAGGACCAAACGCCAGAGAGTTGATCGACAGCCAGCTGTGGTGGAAAGGGCCAGCCTTCCTTTCCACTTTGAAGCCACTCAGTCCTTGCAAGATTGACAACCTTGGTGAAGGGGATCCAGAGATCAAGAAGATGACAACCCTGGCAACTGGAGCTGTAATTGAAGCTGACATAGGCCTACCCCCAAGATTGCAGCGATTCTCAAGTTGGTACAAGGCTAAAAGAGCTGTCGCTGTCTGCCTGAAGTTCAAGGAGAGGTTGCTTAATCGGACAGCAAGGTTTTCTACATACAAGCCAGTGACAGCTGAAGAAATCTCTCAAGCTGAGATGTTGATCCTTAAGACAGTCCAAGCTGAAGCTTACTCTGAAGAAATGCCCATTCTTCGAGGAATTAAAGCTGTAGACGACAATGCTGACCAGAAGGGGTCCACAAACCGAGACAGTTGCAGGAGGCGAGACTTAGTTCTGAAGAAAAGCAGTAGCTTGTACAGACTTGATCCTTATCTGGATGAAAATGACATCATCAGAGTCGGTGGACGGATCGGAAGAGCTAACGTTCCGAGGGGAGTCAAACATCCAGTCCTGCTGCCTAAAGACAGTCACATCACCAGGGTAATAGTCCGGCATTTCCACGAAAGGACCGGTCATGGAGGTCGCAACATGACTCTGAATGAGATCCGAGCCCAAGGATATTGGATAACATTTGCAAGATCCAGCATCACGTCCTGTCTGAGTAAATGTGTCATCTGTCGTAAGCTGAGAGGACCCCCCTTGGGTCAGAAGATGGCCGATTTACCTGAAGATCGCATGAAAGAAGCTCCACCATTTACTTACGCCGCAGTCGATTATTTTGGCCCCTTCCTTGTTCGTCAGGGCCGGAGTGATCCAAAGAGATATGGAGTCTTGTTTACCTGTCTGAGCTCGAGAGCCATACATATCGAGACAGCTAACTCGCTGAGTACGGATTCCTTCCTAAATGCTTATCGTAGATTCGTGTGTCGCCGTGGCCCCGTAAGGCTTTTGAGATCGGACCAAGGAACGAATTTTGTCGGCGCCAAAAGTGAGTTGGCTGCAGCTCTGGCAGAAATGGATGAAGACGGGGTGAGGAGACGCTTACTCTTAGATGGATGTGATTGGATTAAGTTCGAGATGAACGTACCCCATTCTAGTCATATGGGTGGGGTATGGGAGAGGATGATCCGATCAGCTAGAAACGCGCTGTCTGCACTACTTGTTACTCACGGAGACCGATTGGATGACGAAATGCTGCGCACATTGATGGTTGAGGCTGAAGCCATCGTAAACAGTCGCCCATTGACGTGTGTAGATACCAACTCGCCTGACACACCGGAGCCATTAAGTCCCAGCCAGCTGCTTACAATGAAGACAAGGGTCATCATGCCGCCGCCAGGCAACTTTCAACGAAACGACATCTACTGCCGTCGCCAATGGAGGCGTGTACAATATCTAGCAAACGAGTTTTGGTCTCGCTGGCGGAAGGAATTCTTGCCAACACTACAGGAAAGGAGAAAATGGACCAAGTCGTGGCCAAGCCTGGCCATAGGTGACATCGTGTTGGTTATCGATGACGGAGTCGCAAGGTGTAACTGGCCAATGGGGAGAGTATTGGAGACGTTTCCTGGGAAGGACGGACTCGTTAGGAAGGCACGCATACAGGCTGGACAGTCAGTTTTGGATCGCCCTGTTCACAAGTTGATCTTGCTGCTGAAACCAGCTACGCCATCTGTTGTTGAGGATAATACGGACAATTGGGACTGATAATTGACAGACCCGAGATTCCCGAACGGAGAAGCCTGGGATTGTGCTATACTGTCGCGACTGTGAAATCCTATCTTTGGGATGCTTGTAGTGGTGAATTTGGATGAGTAGCCCGTACAAAACATTTGGTGTTGTTTTGGTCATCAAGCTGGTTGTTAACCCAGCATTTTGGTTTTTGTGTTTTTTCTTCTAAAGCGCATTGTGTTAAAATTGGGCTCTTTCCAGATTGACTGATGCAGGCTGATTCAAAGGTGGACAAGTTCATTTAGCCCTTTAGTGTGGGTTTTTCAAGCTACTCTAAGTTCTGTGGATACGTTCAGTTTGAAATTCATATGTTGGAATGTGTATTCTATGGTGGAACTGGAAAACAGGAGCAGACATTGTTTCTTTCAAGGAATAGCTCAAGTGATTTCCTCCATTTTTGCATGGGTAGTCTTGTGCAAGTCGCATACTGTATCGTCATGGTCATGGGGATTCAGAGCGCCAGATTTGGCATTGGGTATATTCTATGCTAAGTTTGGTAGGTTCATTTTGAAGTATGACTTGCTCAAGCTTGCCGAAGTGTTTTTTGGGTTGAATTGTCCGCATTTGTGACAATTTAACATTCCGAGGTTTTCACTATTTTTGATAGTGTGACATTTCACCCAAGGGTTAAAGGACATTAACCGCTTGTCTTTGTGAGATATTTTCGTTGATATTATGAGGACACTTCAGTAGTGTAAATTGATAGGACAATTTAGGAGAGCCATGTTACGGCATATCGCCTTTAAGTAATGTTGGAGAGCCACATCGTGGCATATTGCCTTTAATTATTGTTGACGTCAGCGCCACCTATATTAGCCCGTGCGCTTTCCGCCATTGTGTTTTCCCGCTACAAAACCTTGCGGTTTTTGCCGATGTAGAAGAAGTCAAATTTAAGGCTAATTGTTCAGAAAAGAGTAGCCTAAAACAGAGGTATGTCAAAATGAATATGTATAGCAACATTAAGTGGCGTAATTTGCCCAAAATAATTAGATCAGTGCTGTAAAACTGTGTCCAACGACAGCGGACGTCTTGTAAAAGGTTAAGACACATGTACCTATCTACCACGCCCAATGTCAAGGCATTGTAGTATCAAAATCGTGGCCACGTGCAATGTTTTTCATATCAGCGTTTTAGAGAGGACATTGGGTGAGGTCAAATCTCAGTTTACTAAGTGTTAACACCAGGTGTTAAGAAAGTGTTCCAAAACCCCGAGATTTGACCTCCTCACTTGACTCCTAGTTAACACTTTCTTAACACCGAGTTGACACTAAGTTAACACTTGGTAGACACCTAGGGAACACTTTGATCGCCCAGGTGTTCCCTTAATCTGAGGAAGTGGCCAAGTGTTAAGAAAATGCATTACAGATCGTGTACATCAGGTGTTAACCTCCTGGAGGTTAACACCTGTGAGAGGTCAATTCTCAGAGTTACAAAGGCAGCCATGTTTGCGATTCCTATGTTTCAAGTTGTTGCCCTAAGACATAATAGAAGAGCAGAGAACTTTATTCGAACGCCTGCCTACAGTGGAGAACCGATTGAGCGGCATATGAGGCTCAACCAAGAACAATTTGATCACCTTGTTGATTATTTTCATGGATGGAGGCAGGCTAATCACCAGGGGAATGCCCAAGTCAACGCAAGTACATCTTCAAGAAGAATGAAAACTTTTTTGCACTACCTCGCTTCAGGAGGCTTTCACAGACAGGTCGGTTATGCTGTTGGTTATGCTAAGCCAACTGCAATATTACATGTGACTTAGGTTTCTGACTTTTTCTTTGACATAGCTGCGCGTCATATTTCATTCCCTGAGCAGGATGAGTTTGATCAACTGGCCCAGCCTCTGGTTGATATCGACGGAGTTGAGCAGCAAGTGATTCTTTTCATAGACGGCGTTATTGTGAAAATCCAAAAGCCTGATAGGGCTGGTGATGCGTATTACTGTAGGAGGCCGGGGAAATGTTGCGACTCCATCAACGTGCAGTACGTTGTAGATCGATTTGACAGGGTAAGACACGTTATAAGCGGAGTACCTGGATCGACGCACGACAAAACAGCGGCCGAGTGGTCTCGAGAATTGTTCGACTTCCTTGATCAACTTCCAGAGGAGTATGTTATGCTTGGTGATCCTGCCTACAGGAACCTGCACCGATCTGTGCTGATTACTTTTACTGGAAATAATCTTCGACAGGAACAACTAGATTTTAACAACAGATGCACTCGACTCCGTCAAATAGTTGAGAGGTCTATCGGATGTACTGAACTGATATGGAGGATCAATCAGCTAAAAGAGAATAGGTACGCTGCGAAATATGGCCCTGTTTTTCCATCAAAATGCACTGTAGCAACATGCGTGTTACACAACCTTTACACCAATTTCTTGGCTTGAACCATATGTGAAAGACAAAGACAAAAGTAAAATAACTGAAAATGATTGCTTATTCTTAGTATCCCCAATTTAGTAACTGAAAGAGAAGCCTACTTGGCTGTCCAATCTGTGGCATGTCACTACTTGTAAACAAATCCTGAACCAAAAATATGATGGAATAGTCATGGCTAGAACTGAAGAAACAAAATAGTCTGTTATCACACAACAATTGTACCACTCTGTTTTGTGGGTGTAGTATAGATCAAGCCACCACTATAAAGAGCCATCTATAAAATTAACTAAAACTAATTCCTTGCTGTTAGCGTGACAAATCGCAGTTTCTGTAACTGTTTTCATCAATAAAATGTTGTTCACTCAGCAATCATGGTAATTAATTGCATAAAAAGAGTCTTGTCTGTATGACGGGACTCGGTGCTTGAAAAATCCGGTATTGAGCGGGTTAGTAGGGACTGTAATTTAGTCGGTATCAGGTAATTGTTCAATAATGGTTATTCCTCTCTCCTCCAACACAGCAGCACGGAATAAACGAATCTCGTACACAAGTTCACAGAGCGTATCCCTGATTTCTTTCATCAAGTCACAAGTTTGCTCTTGATGTTGCACAGAAGAGTTCATGAAATCACTTTCGTCCCTGGCCTTCTTTCCTGTGGTCACCGGGGGCATCATTTGTGAAGCAGGACGTTTTTTTCCGGCACTGGTACTGGCATCGGTTCCTGCCTGAACAGTTGGCGTTCCAGACCTTGATGTCGAAGGGGATGGAGTACTCCTATCTGAGCTGATGACAACACCGCGGTCATCTGGTATGCTGCAGTTTTCATCGCTAGGGGTTTGGGGTCGGGAGTTCGTTGCAGATCCTGGCCTAGTGATGCCGGTTGGTGTCATAACAATTGCAGGTCTGGCTGCCCCGCCCTTCGGATAATAAAGTCGATGGAAAGAGTCAAAAAGTTCAAATAATTCACGAGAGTCCTTGAGTTTTAAACCAGGGTGCATATCATCTGTTGCAGCCCCTGAAGCCTGCTGTGTCTTGATGGCATCTCGATATTCCTTCCCTAGGTTCTTAAGCATATTTTCAACCACTTCGGCGTGGGTACCAACGTGGTTCCCTACTGCTGCATAAAATTCCTGGACCAGAGCATTCTTCTTGGCACGACGAAATGCCTCATGGTGATCAATCATGTACTCAAGAGTTTGCATCCTCTTCTCGAGTGTCCACTGGAAGCGTTTCTTCCCCTTTCCGTCCATGATGACTGCACAGATGACAGACAGACACTAAAGATCTACGCATAGTCCAATTCAACCTCTCTTCAACATGGGCAAAGTGCCAGACCTGTGCAACCAGGAAACCAAGTGAAACTAACATCATTATGTAACTGTGGCATGGATTATTTACCACTGACATGTGCCAGGCTTGGCACCTTGCCCATGTAGAAGTAAAGTATCTAGAAGGTGTTAGGAAAGTATTATTCAAGTGTAATCTTGGTGTAACCCAGGTGTCACCAAGGTGTTAACCTGAACTTGGTGTCTAGGGTTCAGGTTAACACTTTTCACAGAGATTACACTTGGATAATCTAGGTGTAGAGTTAACTCTGAGATTTGACCTCGCCCATTGTGTCCCTTTGTAGCCCATTTAAAAGCTAGTCTGACAGAGTTATTTGTTTTTGCATATTGGAGTGAAGACTTTCTCCTTAGTACCATTGAGTGTTCTCAGGTGGCAGCACCTTGTGGTGGTGTCTTCCAGTTGTCTAATTCTTGTGTCCTGCTAGCTGGACTTTGTAGCCTTTATATATTCATTGTGGAGATGTTAGACAAGTTAAGCTGATGTCCTGGGATTTTGGGGATAATTTTGGCTTACTTTGGGGTGAAGTTTTTGGTGGAGACATTGTCACAACCTGGGACGCTGGGTTGTCACAACCTGTCTTCACGCTCATGTACACTTACATTGTACATCAATATCTTGTCTGGCATCTCTGATGTTCTTGGTTATTTGCTAAAAAGACTAAGGAGTCCTTCCCATTTTGTATTTTCAGTTTTTACGTGAACCTGATGTAGTCAGTCGAAAGATGTACCTGTAACTGTGAACCTGATGTAGTCAGTCGAAAGATGTACCTGTAACTGTGAATCTGCTGTACTTGACAAAACTACACGGTGATACGCTATTAAACTAAAGAGAAGGATCTTTAGACACGTCGTTCGTCTTCCGTTCATGGATGTGACTGTCTCTTACATGGATGATCCTAAGCTGAGAAGTGCATCGCCGCCACAGACACGCTTGTACTGCCTGTTTCTTCAGTGTGTGATACCTATGTTTGACCAAGCAAATGTTGTGCTGCAGTCAGATAAGCCAATGATACACAAGATTTATGCAGTTCTAAAGGATTTGCTGAAGCAAGTACTGTTGAAGTTTGTGAAGCAAGGTACTCTATTGCAGCATGATATCCTGAAAATTCAGTTTGATCGGTTAGTCCACCAGAAGGCAGATAAAGACCTATTCATAGGTGAGGCAGCTAGGGAGTACATCCAAACTTCCAAATGCCTTACTCCAGAGAAAGTTGCGGCATTTCACAAGAATGTGAGAAACTACTATATTACTGCTTGTCGGTACATGATTGAGAAGTTCCCTTTCAAAGATGAACTGCTGTTGTATGCAAGGGTAGCTGATGTTAAGCAGAGGGCAGTTGCTGCTTACTCTGCTCTAGAGTACATCTTGGATAGATTTCCAGCCATAGAGGAGTCAGTGGGGGGATCAAGAGACACTATCCAGCAGGAGTTCTCAAATTATCAAGTTGAAGATCTCTCGAATGAGCTGTTGTCTTTGGATAGGGCTAATACCCAATGGGTTGAAATTGGCAAGATTACAGATGGCTTTGGGGAAAAGAGGTACAAGCTATTGCCAGAGGTGATGGCATGCATCCTTGTTATTCCCCACAGCAATGCAGACTGTGAAAGGGTGTTAAGCTCAGTCTGAAAAAACAAGACTGATTTCAGAAAGTCTATGCTGCCCCCAATGCTTCAATCCCTGCTTCAGGTGAAGCAGAATTCAATTGGGCCCTGCCACAGTAGGCTACTTAGTGATGACCTCTTGAAAAAGGCAAAGTCTGCAACTTACCAAGGACTAAAAAAGCAGTGAGCAATGTATTGTATGTCTTCAAAGACATTGTGAAATTAAGATGTGATGTAGGTATAAGGCTATTGAAGCTGTGTGATTTGAATTTGTAAGGAACCTTCTCTACTTAGTCTCTTGCAAAAGCAATCGTTACTGTCGAAACTTGTGCAATCAATTGTTTACTGTATTTTAGTCAAGAAATTTATGTCCATAGTGTTTTAAGAAGTGCATTACCTGGGAGGGTGTATGCTGGAGTAGTGTTCATATTTTTTTACTTTGAAAATTTATTAGTTTCCAGAGGGAAGCCAATCAATTTAATATAGCTGTGTCATAATACTAAATAGTAATTATTTTATTTTTATCTTATAAACCATCTTTTATACCTGTATGTACCATATGTTATGTGTTTTGCTGTTGAAGAATCATTAAAAGCGTTTTCAGGTTTTCAATATTATTTGTGGTTTGCTCTTTGGTCATTTGCCCTCATGCAAAGTGGAGAATGCAGAATCGCCCCCCCCCCCCGGCTTCGTCGACAGTGCACTGTGCACAGAAAAAGGGTGTTTTAACCAAACCTGAGGACTACTGAAGGACACCCTGAAACTACTGAAAAATCTGGAATTTTGTTAGAATACTACTGAAGGAGAAAATCTGGGGTTGGCAGCTCTGACTTCCTCAACAAAGCACCCCACAGTTGACGGAGACTCCAGAGTCTGCCTGCAGACTCAACCGACAATTCTAGTTATATATTGTGCCAGGTCACACATTGAAAGGAAAGTTTTCCATATAACCGCCTTAACATGACATGAAATTTATGTGGTGTGATGGCCTATTAAGTCTGTGAAAGGAAATTACTGGCAGATGATGAATCGAGTGCTTTGGGGGGGGGGGGGCGTGATGCTAGTAGATGATGTACATGTACAATCTTCAATCAGTAAGCAGTATAACTAGTGTGTTATCCCCATGTCTTAAAGGACTGGACTGCTGCCAAAATGTCGTGGACCACGTACTCATCCTTAAAGCTGGCCTCTCACGGCAGCAGTTGAGTTTAAGGTTCAGCCCATGAGATTTCTCAGATTAGACATAGAGGTGTGATCTCTGTATGAATTTAATTCCATTGATGTCTGGTTTGTACGGTGGCTGGGAAAGGACATCACGTTATTTTATTTTTTTCAGCATAAAATTTTTTTCGATGGACTTATTATCTCGATCGATCGAGATATTATCTCGGGCGATCGAGTTAATTATCTCGGGCGATCGAGATATTATCTCAGGCGATCGAGTTAATTATCTCGGGCGATCGAGATATTATCTCGGGCGATCAAGTTATTTATCTCGAGCGATCGAGTTACGAAATCGAGGCCATTCAACACTCAAACCGAGACTGCAATTTTAACCACTCAATTTACGTACATTTCACGAAGCAAAATACTACAGAGCAATGGTACGTATTTGTGTAGTGTGCCCAGATACCTTTAGAATCTGAGGAATTTCTAAAGGAAAAAAACATACAATTACCACAACAACATTTGGAATACCTCACCATTTCATGGCACTGTCCAGCTCAAGCGGATACGATAAATGCAACTCAGCTGAGCGCCAGGCTTATGAGCCTCTTGTTGGATCCAGTTTTGCCCCTCACGGAGTTTTGATTTTCCATCGACGACCTCCACTAGTTTCTTTTTTATTTCTCTATCTTAAGATGTGAAGTGACCGTCTCGAAATTATGGGACAGAGTTCAAATAACGTTTTAAACCCTCTGCAGTAACACAAGTCACGTACTGTTTTTCAGCAACCTCGACCGCAGGTTGGAAAGTGTGCGAATTTCAAACTTTAGTGGTCTAAAGTTTACCCAGAACGATCTTGGGTAACATTTAGTCTTACCCAGGTTGGTCCTGGGTAAACTTTACGCTTACCTAGGACGACATCTACCGATTCGGCGATAGTAGTACCATCAATAATGGCAGGGAAAAGCCATCCTTAGCCGTAATTGTGTAGGGCTTGTTGCTGATAATGCTGGATGGATAATACTACAAAACAATCAGGGAAAAAAGTTGTGTGATAGAAATTATTTTTTTATTGTGCACAATAACTGTACGAACAACATGAGAACAGAATAGCTTACGCGTATCTATTTAATAAAACAGTAATGTTCTGATTACAATTTGAAAAATCACAGGCTACATTAGAAACAAAGTTTTTGCTAAGGCCTTACTTACAACAGTTTCGTGGATGGAAGGTTATCATTCAATTCAAATTCACTAATAATGTTGTCCTTCCATACGTGTGTACGCATGAAATTATCAGCATATTGCAAAAATTCAGTTGTTTTGAAATTGTCATCTATGTTTATCTGAGCATACATTGTACGTGATTATAAGAGCACTTCTATAACTGGTATCATATCTATACTTGCAGCCTCTGCAGCCTCGCCAGGTCCAACTACCCCTACAAAATCCAACACTGCATCATTATCAAGTAAGTCTCTTATCCATCACAGGCTACATTAGAAACACAGTTTTTGCTAAGCCCTTACTTAAACAATTTAGTGGATGGAAGGTTATCATTCAATTCAAATTCACTAATAATGTTGTCCTTCCAAACCTGTGTACGCATGAAATTATCGGCATATTGCAAAAATTAACTTTTGAAATTGTCATCTATGTTTATCTGAGGATACATTGTATAACTGGTATCATATCTATACTTGCAGACTCTGCAGCCTCGCCAAGTCCAACTACCCCTACAAAATCCAACACCAGATCATCATCAAGTAAGTTTCTTATCCATCACAGGCTACATTAGTAGCATAGTTTTTGCTAAGCCCTTACTTACAACAGTTTAGTAGTTGTATTGACATCTCTATTTATCAAAATGAAACCATGAGGTCAGAAAATTCCCTCAAATAGAAACTCTTTTAGAGGAATTTACTTCCTAAATTCAAAATAAAACATTCATTCAAATTTTCCACTCTGCAATATACAAAATGCACACAGTCAGGTGGAATGATATACTAGTACTCATGATGATCAAAATGGCTACTACATCAGCGTTGCATCTACAAATACCTATAATAATTATTAGCTGATTGACAATGTCCCTATTGAAATGTGTGAAGTTTTGACTGAAGTAAACAGATTACATAGGCATCACTGAATACACCATGCTCAAGACCAAGTGGGAAATACCTTTGCCCACAGCAGTTATGCAACCTCCATATAATATATAATCCATTATGACATCAGCTCATCACAGACAGTGATACAACTCCATCCATTATAGCATTAAAGTCTAACAACCACTACACTGTTTTAAATACCTTCGATCTGACTTCTTTCAGTTACTTCTGCAAGCCCATCAAAACTCGTCTTTAGCCCTGACAAAATTAAGACAGTTCACAGACAGGTAAGTCAATGCTTATTAAATTCATTGTTCTACAAATCTATACCTCAAAATGAAAGTCTAGTTGCAGGAATAATCAAAAAATCTTTTGTCTATTATCTATGCATTGTTACAATATGCGTTATATTGTCTTTTGAATGTTCGCGCGCCTATGGTCACATGACCTCCCAAGATTCTTTGTGTAACTAAGATGGCTCCTGAATACAGATTGTTCTCGCAACGCCCGTCTTTATTGTCTTTGTAAAACATAAGAAACACCACTTGAAACATGGTGACAGCTAGATAAACGGAAAGAGAAAATATTATAGACTGTTCAGAAGAACTTAGTTAGTACACTCGCTTTTCGAGAGCGTTATAATCGAACTTTCTAGACATTCGTTTTCGAGTGACGTGCTGCCCAGGCCGTGTCGTTTACGTTAATTAGTCTAGATGGCGCCACCTGACGATCCACCTGCAGGAGGTGCTGCTCCAGCTCCGGTTGCTGCACCTGTGAATTTGCCCCTGACAGGCATTTCCCCACCGTCTGCTCTTGATGTTGAAGACGGTGATGTCATTGGTAATTGGAAACTCTGGAAACAAATGTGGTCCAACTATGTCGTTGTTGCAAAGCTTGAAGGACAACCAGAACAATTCCGAATCGCGCTGTTTCTACACTCGATCGGTGCAAAAGCCCTGAAAATTTATAATGCCATGCAATTTGGTGTGGGTGAGGACAAGAACATTCTAGCTCACATTGTCAAGAAGTTTGACGATCATTTTATTGGAGAAACCAACGAAACCTACGAACGTTACAACTTTAATAGTCGAAGTCAAGGTCCGTATGAAATGATTGTGAGTTATGTCACAGCTCTCAGGACACTAGCTCAAACTTGCAATTTCTGTGACTGTCTTAAAGACACACGGTTACGAGATAGAATTGTGCTTGGGGTGAATGACAATCGTACCCGCAAACGACTGTTGCAAGAACGTGCTCTTAAGCTTAAGAAGTGCATAGACATTTGCAGGAGCATGGAAACTTCAGCTTCTCAGTTGAAAAGCCTTAGTGGTGACAAAGATAAAGCTGACATAAATCGCGTTTCCAGTAAACCATGAAATGGCCAGGGCCATTGTGCTCACCTCATGTGGAGGAAAGATGGATAAAGAGCATGGTATTGTGTCATGTAGTGTTAGGTTTGATGTAGGTCCAAGCAATTACAATTTCCCCAAAATGGCGAATTTACAGTACATTCGACCTCTGTGACCTTGAGAAGTAGGTCAAATCAAAGAAGACCCGGGTGACACATTGAATGGTTGTTAGAATTAGATGTACCTATGATATAAAATTGGTGCCAATCGGGCAAGTCATTACTAGGAATAATGGCATTTTGAAGAATTTAGGATTTGGCCCCCTCCCTGGAGGCCAAACGGCAAATCAGATCGCACCAAACTTCAGTACGTGAGATCACCTGACCAAGGGGTACATGTGTACTTAATTTGTGATCAATAGTCATTGCAGTTAAGAAACGTGCCATAGTTACGGCCTGACGGCGAATTTACGCCATTTGACCTCTGTGACCTTGACAAGAAGGTCAAATTAAAAACCTGTGTGACACATACTGTATGGTGGTTAGATGTACCCATGATATCAAATTGGTGGCAATCGGGCAAGAAGTTAAGGAATAATCACATTTTTAAGGTTTTTGGATTTTGCCCCCTGGTGGTCAAGTGGTGAATCATATTGGACCAAACTTCAATCCCTGAGATCACCTGACTAAGGGGTAAATGTGTACCAAATTTGGTATCAATAGTCATTGCAGTTTAGAAACGTGCCATCGTTTCATCCTAACGGCGAATTTACACCATTTGACCTCTGTGACCTTGAAAAGGAGGTCAAATCAAAAACCCGGAGGATATATGATGCACCTTTGCTAGAAGTACCTACCATATTTTTTTCAAAATTTCCCGACTACTATTAAGGGAGATATTGCATATTTTCACTTTTAACGTTTGGCCCCCTGGTGGCCAAACCATGAAACGAATCGGACCAAAACTTGGTCTCCAAGGTGTCATTACATAAGGGTACATGTGTACCAAGTTTCAACTCAATAGCTCTAACAGTTACGAAACGTGCCCTGCTAACGGACGACGGACGACGACGACGACGACGACGACGACGACGACGACGACGACGACGACGACGGACGACGGACGCCACGGTATGGGATAAGCTCACCTCTGCTAAGAGGTGAGCTAAAAGGTCAAAAGTCTGCGAGTAGTCGAAACAAGTCTAGTTTCAGTTCATCTAAGCCTAACTTCTCTCGTGGAAAACGTGACATTGACTGTAAGTTCTGTGGTTACCATCATGTCAAGGATCGTGAGAAGTGTCCAGCATGGAAGAAAGAGTGTAATCTTTGTCATGGTCCTGATCATTTCTCAAAATGTTGTACGAATAAAGACAAGTCAAACACTCATCAAACCTCTAGGCGTAGCAAGCCTAAACTTAACTTTGTTCAAGACGATTCCCAGTCTGATACAGACTCCGAGATCATTGGTAGTATAAGTTCTGTAGACAATACCAAGTCGTGTGACAAGCAAATTTTTGCCAAATTTCTTGTCGACGATTAGCCCGTGAAATTTCAGATCGATTGTGGAGCGTCCGTGAATGTACTTCCGAGAAAGTACATTGCAGCCCGAGGTGTAGCGAACTGTTCAGTAAAAACTCTCAGAATGTGGAACAATTCTGAAATCGAGCCAATCGGAAAGTGTCGTGTTACTATCCGTAATCCTAAGACTAGGAAAATGTACTCTGTTGAATTCGTCATTGTGAATGAACCGTTTGTGCCATTACTTGGAGCTCAGGCTATATAACAAATGAAGTTGATCACTGTCAATACTTATAGCTTTACTGTTGCTGCTGTGTCTGAGTCCGATCACCTCAAGGATCCGTTGTTGCTTAAGTATAAGCAAGTGTTTTGTGGTGATGTTGGCACTCTGCCAGGTAAAGTCCACCTGGAGACTGATGGTTCAACTAGTCCGAAGATATTGCCGCCGCGCAAGGTACCAGTCGCCATTAGGGACAAGTTTAATGTAAAACTCGATCATTTATGTGATGTGAAAGTGTTGGCCCCAGTAGATGAGCCTACTGATTAGGTTAGCCAATTTGTCGTTGCGACTAAGAAAAATGGCGACCTGAGAATCTGTATCGACCCTGGTCCGCTAAACCAGGCATTGAAAATGGAACACTATCAAATTCCTGTCATTGATGATGTACTCCCTGAACTTGCCAAAGCCCGAGTGTTCTCAAAGTTTGATCTTAAAAATGGCTATTGGCACTGTGAACTTGACTCTGAAAGCAGCCTGTTAACTACTTTTCAGACCCCCAGAGGCCGTTACCGTTGGCTTCGTTTACTGTTTGGTCTCAGTTGCTCGTCTGAAATTTTTCAGAAGCGTTTGTCGCAAGCCCTAGCTGGGCTACCCGGTGTCTACTGTATACATGATGACATTTTCGTCTGTGGGTTTGGTGAAACCGACGAAATAGCGTACGCCGATCATGATGTTACTTTGGAGAAGTTTCTCCAGCTTGAGAACAGAATTTTGCTGAATTTGCCTAAGACTGAACTTAGGAAATCTGAGATCATCTTTATGGGACATCGTGTCACGAAGGATGGACTCATGATGGACCCCAACAAGGTCAAAGCTGTTCTGGAGTTAGACAAGCCGGATGGAGTTGAGTCGATGCGCCGCTTTCTTGGATTCGTCAATTATCTTGCGAAATTTCTGCCAATGTTGTCCGATGTTCTAGAACCTCTTAGAAAGTTGACTCTTAAGGAAACGCAGTGGTCTTGGACCGATGTCCATGACAAAGCTTTCGCTGAAGTGAAGCGTCTTGTTACGATAGAACCTGTCCTAGTGTATTACAATACTAAACTGCCTCTTGTGATTCAAGGAGACGCGAGTGAGAAAGGTTTAGGATGTGTTCTTCTCCAAGAAGGCCGTCCGTTAGCATATGCAAGCCGTGCACCAACGTTAACAGAGACTAGGTATGCTCAGATTGAGAAAGAGATGCTTGCGGTTGTGTTTGCCCTTGAAAAATTCAACCAGTACACGTTTGGCCAATTTACAACCGTACTTAGTGACCACAAACCTTTAGAAAGCATCCTAAAGAAGCCCCTAGTGAGAGCCCCGCGAAGGCTCCAAGGCATGATTTTGCGAGCGCAAAAGTATGATTTTGAAATTCAATATCTAAGAGGAAAAGAGATGTATATCGCTGACATGTTGTCGCGCTCCTACCTCCCCTGTGAGGACAGCACTCAGGTCGAATTTGAGCAAATAAACATGGTGAAGTTTCTTCCCATCAGGTCTGAGAGGCTTGAAGAGCTTCGTGTTGAAACGGCAAATGACAGTGTTTTACAACGTTTAAACCGAGTTGTGCTTAAGGGGTGGCCGGAGCGCAAGGAAAACTTGCCGCATGCTGTTGTGCCTTACTTTCATCTCCGAGATGAAATATCTTCGCAGAATGGACTTCTGTTCTGGGTGAGCGTGTTATTGTGCCCACCAAACTCCGCAGCATGATGACAAAACTAGTTCACACGTCTCACCTTGGAGTTGAATCATGTTTGCGTCGTGCCAGAGAAGCACTGTACTGGCCAAAGATGACCAGTGAACTGAAAGAATACATTCAGTTTTGTGAGATATGTCGTGAATTTGAGAGCTGTCAGCAGAAAGAGACACTACAGAGTCACGAGTTGCCATCACGACCTTGGGAAAGGGTTGGATGTGATTTATTCGAATGGGACAACAAAGACTATCTAATAACTGTAGACTATTTTAGCAATTTCTGGGAAATTGATAGACTTCGTTCTACTTCTAGTGCAGCAGTTATCCGAAAGCTCAAAGCGCATTTCGCACGCTATGGTTGTCCGGAAGAAGTTGTGAGTGACAACGGTGGACAATTTGTCTCTGCAGAATTTGCTAGTTTTGCTCTAAAATGGGATTTTGATCATGTCAAGATTAGCCCGCGTCACAGTCAGTCCAATGGTAAGGTGGAATCCGCTGTAAAAGCCGCCAAGAGGACATTGCGCAAGGCTAAAAAGTCTGGCACTGACCAGTATCTCGCTGTGTTGGAGACGCGTAACACTCCTACACAAGGTTAAGATTGCAGTCCCGCTCAGAGAACGTTCAATCATAGAACACGTACATTGTTGCCCATGACGTCAACAATGTTGCAATGTAAACCAGTGGACTCCGATATTCGTGAGAAAATGGCCGAAGGACAAGCCCGTCAGGCCAAGTATTACAACCGCGCAGCTAAAGATCTGACAAGGCTACAGGATGGAGACATTGTTCGGATGAAACCGTACAAAAAGGGAGACAAGAGTTGGAAACAGGGTGTCGTACAGTCAGGAGATGGAAATCGTTCTTACAAGGTCGAAACTGATACGGGAGTTTTCTGTAGAAATCGAGTAGATCTGCGTAAAACGTCCGAAGCGCCGCTTAGTTTGTCACAACAGTTCGAAGTGATTCAGGATGATGTTATTCTGACACCGGAAATCGATGTGTCTCAGTCTAGTTCTGATAATTCCGAAAGTGTTGTGCCTGACCCTGTTGTAGAGCCTCGCCGCTCCACAAGAGTGAGGCAAAGACCCGCTAAGTTCCATGATTACATGATTTGAGAAAATGAAGTGAAGTGCTAGTAACCTCTCCTTCATAAGAATGGTTTATGCTCTGAATACGAGAGTGTTAAAAGTGAAAGGTCCAAAGCATGAGACAATTTCGATGGTTTTCTGTTATAGACAATAGACAGAAACATTTATGCGCATTATTAACCAGTATTCATTATTCATATATACCGTACAGTTTTCATTATTCATATGTACCGTACAGTTAGCACAATCATTGCTCATTCTTTTGTCCATGTGTATTTCAAAGTGTCATTCTGTTTGATATTTGTCACAGCCACAGTATTTGTTTTGACAAGTTTAGTCAAGTTTTTCCTGTTTCTTATTTGAGGTAGTACGGCAGCAGATTAGTGCCATAAAAAATAAAATATTATCTCGTTATTACGAGATCTTTTCTCGTTATTACGCGATCTTTTCTCGTTATTACGAGATGTTATCTCGTTATTACGAGATCTTTTCTCGTTATTACGAGATGTTATCGCGTTATTACGAGATCTTTTCTCGTTATTACGCGATCTTTTCTCGTTATTACGAGATCTTTTCTCGTTATTACGAGATGTTATCGCGTTATTACGAGATCTTTTCTCGTTATTACGCGATCTTTTCTCGTTATTACGAGATCTTTTCTCGTTATTACGAGATGTTATCGCATTATTACGAGATCTTTTCTCGTTATTACGCGATCTTTTCTCGTTATTACGAGATCTTTTCTCGTTATTACGAGATGTTATCTCGTTATTACGCGATCTTTTCTCGTTATTACGCGACCTTTTCTCGTTATTACGAGATGTTATCTCGTTATTACGCGATCTTTTCTCGTTATTACGAGATCTTTTCTCGTTATTACGCGATATTGGAATAAACACGTGCACGCATCAGGGAGAGTGGGCAAGTTAGCAAGTTAGGTAAGTTTAGCTTTATGCCGTTACATCTTCTAAAGACCCATTGCCCTTTACGGCCGCATGGTCTTGGCAAGGGTCAGGCGAAACAGCGGCTTCGATGTTGCTGCAGGCAGTGTATTGCATCATGGCATTTCCATTCAGTATAGGCCTAATGCTGACCAGTGTACTGAATACACGCATTGTCTTAGGTTTTTCAACGGTTATTCCCGGTAGTGGTTTGCTGGTATCAGGACACTTCCCCCCTGGACATTTGCCCCCCGGACTTCTGCCCCCGGACTTCTGCCCCCCTAGGACATCTGCCCCCCGGATTTTTGCCCCCCCCGGACATTAGCCCCCCCTAGGACTTCTGCCTCCCTAGGACATCTGCCCCCCGGATTTTTGCCCCCCCGGACATTAGCCCCCCTATGACTTCTGCCCCCTAGGACATCTGCCCCCCGGACATTTGCCCCCCGGACATTAGCCCCCATAGGATTTCTGAATACATCTTTTCTATTTATAGTAACGATAATTCTATATATAGTAACGTCGCGGAATGCTATTCCGATGCTTGTGAAGGGATAGGCTTGCGTAGCTAAGCCCGAATAAAAAAAAAGTTAGTTGGCGTCCCCCTTCCTACCCGACAAAGTGCTCGAGAGCCAAAAAAAATGTAAAGTGCATTTTACACTAGAATGTACACCTACCCGGATTTTATCATGATTCAGATTTTTTTTTATTTGCTCAGCAGCTATATTTTCAGCCTTAAAATGAATTAAAAAAAACAAAAACACCTCCCCCTACCCACCTCCTCCCAGAAGCAAGGAAGCTAACCAGCTTTTTTTTTAAGTGGCCTAATGATACTCCTTTTCTGAGAAATGCCTCTGTCATACAATGTTTCTGTAAATCTATTTTTAGTACATGTACATGTATATCTGATGTTTTGAAACGTGTTTGTTGTTTGATTAAAATAGAAAACTTCACATGACACCTCCGTCTCCTTCCACCATCACAACCAATCAAGAAATGAAGTTATAGTACAGGTCAAAGAAGGTAATCATTATTTAAATTATTTTGTGCTGAAAATTACTGAAGGGTGGCCTACCTGCTACCTTCAGTAATTCTGCTACCTTCAGTAATTTTCATTTAAAAGAAATACAGCAATCCTTACCATTCTTACATTTGACCTATGGATTGCCCTGGAGTAATGCACATAAGTATGCTCTTAAATCTATTAATACAGGCCAAAGCTGATCATCCTGCTACTCTTGGACTGACCGACTCATCCAAGTTCTCTTTGACTGTCCCCGGTGGTAAATGTCCGGGGGGCAGACGTCCTAGGGGGGCAGAAGTCCTAGGGGGGCTAATGTCCGGGGGAAAATGTCCGGGGGGCAGAAGTCCTAGGGGGGCAGAAGTCCTAGGGGGGCTAATGTCCGGGGGGCAAATGTCCGGGGGGCAGATGTCCTAGGGGGGCAGAAGTCCTAGGGGGGCTAATGTCCGGGAGGCAAAAATCCGGGGGGAAAGATCCGGGGGGCAGATGTCCGGGGGGCAAATGCCCTAGAATCTGGTTTGCTGTAGGCGGGCAAAGAAGCGGCACATGGCAAGAGCCTTTGTTATGATAGAAGGGTGGGAGTCAATTTCCCCTTGACAATCCCCCGGACCATTGCACCCACCCCCTCCCCGACGAGTTATTTCCCCCAAAACCCTCACGCCAGAGGGCGACTAAGGGGATTGAGTTGTTCCCACCATGGGGAATTGGGTGCGTGTGCGTGAAGGGGGGGGTTGTTCTAGAATTATCCGGGGTGCGTAGTGTGTCGTAAAAACGATAGCTTTTGTACATCATGTTCATGGATTCTATTAGGCCAAATCAGCCGACTTCTGCTTGTCCTGGAACCACCCCAACATCTTTGAAATTCTGCTAGTGTCGACGAAGTTTCAGTGGAAAGTATTAACTATATAGGCCTATAAGATGGTATTTGAGCAAGTTGTACACAGGTGGCTTATGATGAAATGCGAAATGCGAAATAAACCAGCGAAATGGTGAAATAGCGAAATGACCAAACGAATGACCTTAAATTGGATCCCCTACAATACCACCGGTGACTCCCTCAATACAGCATTCCGAGCTTTGTCGGAAATACCCGAGCAATTCAACATACCGGTAGATATCTTCGCGGGAGATACCGGTGTGACAGCGGATATAGTCCCCCCGGAGTCATAGTCCGGTAGTATTGTATTTGACCAATTAAGCAGCATGATCTATTGTACCGCTAACCCTAACCAAAACATTTAGCAATGCGGACTATTGTTACACGGACTATCAGCCCTAGGACTACTATCCCCGTCACACCGGTCTAGGTCCCTCACTGCATGCCGCCACTGCCGTGGCCCCAATTTAGTAGGCCTATGACAAGATATATATATATATATATAGCTTATTTATCGTAATGCAAAAAGTGCAAGTGATTTTCACGAATGCAGTCAAAGAACATCCCAAAAGAACATCCCAACAGCCCTACTCAACCCCCTCCCCCAGCCCCCCCCCCGCGAACGCCAGCCATTTAGCCTTCAAAAACCCCTCTTCCCCAGTACAAATGTTTAGCTGTAAAATTTTTAAGTCCATCACAACAAAAGCACGTGGAGCAGGTGCGACAGGGATAGTAGTCCTAGTGTTGATAGTCCGGGTGACAATAGGCCCGCATTGTCAAAGGTTTGGTTAGGGTTAGTGGTATAATACTGGTATAATAGATCGTGCGGCTTAATCCGTCATATACAATGCTACCCGGACTATGGCTCCAGGGTGACTACATCCACTGTCACACCGGCCCGAGATGCATGGCATGACACAGACATAGTAAGGCATTAGACAAGGATTTTGGGTGGGTTATGAGCCAGGGGCAACTGAAAGGGGCCCTCCTTGCATGGCAAGTTCCGTGCTCCAAAGCCAAATCTAAAGGTTTGAGGTCAATGTAAAGCCCCATTAAAAATTTATTTATCACCCTTTACCTCTAGTCCATTAATCAGTTCTCAATAGTGCAAAAAATGAAATGGCCAGGGCCATTGTGCTCACCTCATGTGGAGGAAAGATGGATAAAGAGCATGGTATTGTGTCATGTAGTGTTAGGTTTGATGTAGGTCCAAGCAATTACAATTTCCCCAAAATGGCCAATTTACAGTACATTCGACCTCTGTGACCTTGAAAAGTAGGTCAAATCAAAGAAGACCCGGGTGACACATTGAATGGTTGTTAGAATTAGATGTACCTATGATATAAAATTGGTGCCAATCGGGCAAGTCATTACTAGGAATAATGGCATTTTGAAGAATTTAGGATTTGGCCCCCTCCCTGGAGGCCAAACGGCAAATCAGATCGCACCAAACTTCGGTACCTGAGATCACCTGACCAAGGGGTACATGTGTACTTAATTTGTGATCAATAGTCATTGCAGTTAAGAAACGTGCCATAGTTACGACCTGACAGCGAATTTACGCCATTTGACCTCTGTGACCTTGACAAGAAGGTCAAATTAAAAACCTGTGTGACATATACTGTATGGTGGTTAGATGTACCCATGATATCAAATTGGTGGCAATCAGGCAAGAAGTTAAGGAATAATCACATTTTTAAGGTTTTTGGATTTTGCCCCCTGGTGGTCAAGTGGTGAATCATACTTCGGACCAAACTTCGGTCCCTGAGATCACCTGACTAAGGGGTAAATGTGTACCAAATTTGGTATCAATAGTCATTGCAGTTTAGAAACGTGCCATCGTTACATCCTAACGGCCAATTTACACCATTTGACCTCTGTGACCTTGAAAAGGAGGTCAAATCAAAAACCCGGAGGATATATGATGCACCTTTGCTAGAAGTACCTACCATATTTTTTTCAAAATTTCCCGACTACTATTAAGGGAGATATTGCATATTTTCACTTTTAACGTTTGGCCCCCTGGTGGCGAAACCATGAAACGAATCGGACCGAAACTTGGTCTCCAAGGTGTCATTACATAAGGGTACATGTCTACTAAGTTTCAACTCAATAGCTTTAACAGTTACGAAACGTGCCCTGCTAACGGACGACGGACGACGACGACGACGACGACGACGACGACGACGACGACGACGACGACGACGGACGACGGACGCCACGGTATGGGATAAGCTCACCTCTGCTAAGAGGTGAGCTAAAAATGAGCCCGGAATCTTTCAGTACAATTTTTTCTCGCGGCCTGCATGGAATCGGAGTGACCATGTCCTTTTTTCTCGCGGCTTGCACGGAATCGGTCCGACAGGAATCGGACAAAAAAAATATCCTGTTGTCATTTCGCCACTGGTTTATTTCGCATTTCATCATAAGCCCACAGGTTATACCCCCTTGGCTCACGATTTTGGATCAAATACTGAGTCGCTTTTGGTTTTTCCTTCCCTTACATGCAGTTGGATGTACATGTAGTCACAGGGCATGAAATAAACGAAGGCCATGAGGCCAGTGGCCTTTGATGCCCACCTACTTGCCTTGGTGCCCTACTCCTCAAATTCCCTTTGCTTTGTTCAAGGCCAGTTTTTCTATTCTAAATGTATTAGAAAAGTGTCCCACTGAAGAAAAAGTTGCAAATTGGCCTTGCCCTCACTTAAACCTATTTCATGACCTGACTGCTGGTCGCTAACCGAAACTAGGCGCTTAGCGAAAATAATTTTGACCGAATTAATACTTTTAGATATGGATGGACTGGAAGAGTTCCTAAATGGGCGGGGCCTGCAGAATGTGGTGGTCAAATTTAGGGAAGATAAGGTAAGAAGCGATCGTCTCATTCTTATCATGAATAACAGGTCAGGAGGATTCTCGCTTTCAGCGTGACGCGTCTCATGGAGACTTGAAGCGAGGCGATTGTCTGATAGACCAGAAAATGGACAACACCATCAGATTGGTATTCATTCAAGCTGAGGGTCTGACCAATATTGTAATTACGGGTCCTTGACTTTGAATCTAATACTGTGCCCCTTTAATTATGATGCATTTCAATAAGTTTGTGGCGTCATTCCCGTTAACGTTGTCGTTCCCGTTATGATCTTAACCTCTAATATTTGAAGTCAGTTCAAGACACGTCACAGCCCTTACACCCCTCCCCAGCGTACTATTCAAAGATGTGAGTCTTGTGAACATTTAGAAAGTTGTGAATGACCCCTTAGCCGATTGCACCAAACGGGAAATATGACGCGGTCTACAATGCATAATTTGCATATATAAATTTTATTTGCTCGCTACAACACCTTCTCGCACAGGTACAGTAAAGCGTTCAACCTGTCCCAGATAAAATCAATGGTTTATGTATTTTTGGCATTTCAGATTGATCATCAAGTCATTTTACTGATGACAGATGCGGACCTGAAGGAGTACGTCGAATTCTACGGTGATCGTTTAGCGGTGACCAACTACTGTCGTCGACTGATAGCCAGTGAAGGAAAGGAGTCCCGGAAGGGAAATATGTTAGATAGACTAAGGAAAAAGCTGAAATTAAAGAGAGGTCATGATGACGCCGATATGGAAGCGGACGATCAAGCTGGCGAAAAAACAACCAGGGTAAAACTGTCATCCATGCATACATTTGGCAATTCTAATGCAAAAAAACATGCGGTTTGTTGAGATTGGTTGGCTGAATCGAGTTTCTGATGCAGGTATCCTAAAGCAGGTACGCTCCAGATGCGGTGGCGGAACGAGAAAGGTCCGTGTAGACAAATGTATGACGTCTGCTGACCTTCTCAGCATTGCCAAAGCCCTTTTCTTTCCGGGAGGTAAATCGGCGCAAGGAGGGGAAGAAGAATATCAGTTTTCCATAATTGACTTCAAGGAAAATGAATTGGACTCCTCCGACACCGTTGGACAGTTGTATGAAAAAACTAAATTACCAATGATGCGATTTTACCTTGCTACTTGTCATATTGTAGATAATTCTAAGGAAATGAAGGATGAAAAATCTAGTGACTCCGTCAGAAAATATGATCTGTTAGAGTACCCGCCAAATGTGGCAGCTAATGTAGTTATACCTAACGATGAGCAAGATTTAGAGGTTCAGTTTGGCCCATTCGGTGATATTGACGATACCCTTTCAGTCACTTTACCACACGCCTCTCTGCATAGCATCCCGACCAGTAGTGCTGTACCCAAGGCTTCAGCTGCACTGGGCTCAGCGCTAGGTTCAGTCAGTCCACTGGGGTCTTTCGAATATTAAGTTGATGACAGTGTCACAGTGCCCTACCAGCCAATTACAACCAGTAGCGCTGTACCCAGGGCTTCATTCGTCACCACATTGCCATCTACAATAACATCGCCAGACATGCCAGACTTCCTTCCAGATTTATTACATGTGCCTGATATACACCCACGACCTGAGGTTCCGATTTTCAGCCCGACACGTGCTGACCAGTTGTTGATCAGACGAGGCTTTACCTTGGAAGACCTCGTAGAAGCATTCGTCAAAGATCCGGACCTGGGTCAAGGGGGGGAACTTCATGTAAGGCGACTGTTGCCTAATGGTGATATCGAAGCTGCGGCTGACATGGGCGGGGTCTTACGAGACACAGTATCAGAATTCTGGGAAGAGTTTTATAAAACATGCACCATGGGCACTAGCTGCAAGGTACCCTTTTTGCGCCATGATTTTGATCATTCCAAGTGGAAGGCTATCGCCAGGATCTTGATGGTGGGATATGAAGCCGTTGGGTACTTTCCGATTCAGCTAGCACCCACATTTATGAAGCAGGTGCTTTCGCAGTCGCTAAGCAATAGCTATCCAGAATTCCGTAATGAATTTTTGGAGATGCTGAATAGCAACGTGTGGGTAATGGACTTTGTATAGCCGATTCTACCAAACTTGCTCTAAACTGTCGCAAGAACGCTAATCTCATGCCCCCTATTTTTTGCGATCGGTAGTGTTTTTAGACATTTTATCATTCCTTGTCATAACTTTCTTCTGGAGATGTGGTTCCCTGAAATGGTAATGACGCGTGCATTGAGATTA
Source organism: Lineus longissimus (assembly GCF_910592395.1). Lineage (NCBI taxonomy): Eukaryota > Metazoa > Nemertea > Pilidiophora > Heteronemertea > Lineidae > Lineus > Lineus longissimus. The sequence goes on along the minus strand of NC_088309.1, from coordinate 15,802,118 downwards.
TGACGATATTATTTGTTTTGTGTAAGCTGACTTTTTTTACTGTCAATGATGTGTGTGCCTAATACGAAGTTTTCGAAATCGACCGGTAGTTTTAATTTTATCATTCTGTTTAAGTTAGTTGTTAGTTTTTTTTTTACTGAAAAAGTAATGATGTGTGTTTTTGATGATGTTGAAATCGGCGGGTAGACGATTTGTTATTTTTTGTAAGCATTTTCACAATAATCTTGTTGTGTGCATAATACGAAGTTGCCGAATTCGATGGGTAGTTATTAATTTTATCATCCTCTTTCGTTAGTTTTATGTACATTGTAAGGTTACTGAAATAGTAATAATGTGCGTTTTTGATGTTGTTGAAATCGGCGGGTAGAAGACTTGCTATTTTGTGTCAAACATTTTTCTAATGTACGTCAAGTTAATGATGTATGCATATTAACCGTACAATAGTGCATATAGCGAAGTTGTCCAAATCGACAGGTAAATAGTCGACTATTCATTTATCATTCTGTTTTGTAAAGTTTTTACTGGAATGATAATGATGAGCGTTTTGGATGATGTCGACTTTTTATTTTTTGTAAGCATTTTCTCTATAATCGTATATTATACTAAGTTGTCCAAATCGGCAGGTAGTCGACTTTAAATTCCGTCTTTCTGTTTTTGTTCGGTTTTTACTTGAAAGGTGATGATGAGTGTTTTGATTTGAGCTTTCGAAATCAGTGGGTATGTGTAGTCTACTTGTTGCGTATATTTGATACTACCATTATTGTTATTAATTGAAATGTTGTAGAATTCGGCGGGCAGATAATCGACATGTGCATTAAGATGGGGTAGGCCAGTACATTGTATAATTCTAGTATAATCCGCGGCCAGTTGATAATATCTTATCACATCTCTGTTCGTTGCTCTTTATTGAGAACTTAGCAATGTGTTCAATTATGTACGATAGTTCATTCAGAAAGTCAGTGTCGCCGTGGTTTTGGAATCTACATGTAGCTCAATGACAACGACTTCTGAATGAACTATACATGTAGCAAAATAGTCAATGATGATGGTAATATCGTGTAGATTTATCTTTGTCTTCTTAAAAGAAGTGTGTGTAATATTGTGCAATAACATAACGATGTCTTAGGTTATTACTCCAAGATGTAATTCAAAAACGATTTGTTTATTCAAATAAATTCAATGATTAATTTTGACAGTCGTCTAATTTGCTGGTAGATTTATAATCAACATGGGACAACAGTCTCTACAAAAGGACCATCGTTCCCTCATATATCATGAGGTTACATAGACTGATAAACACAGGACACATGTATGACACCTTGTAGGTAAATCCCATTTGAATTATGACGGTTTGCAGGGGCGGATCCATGCGCTGAGAAAAGAGGGGGCACACATGATACATGTACTTCGTATTGAAATGTCCTGGTCAATTGCAAAGAAATCCTTTTGAAGTCAATAGTCGTGGTTCCACCTATTCCAAATCCACCAAAAACCCGGGGTTCTTGTGCGTACACATATTTATTGCCGTGTCTAATAAACCCGTGTTTGAAAACCCCGTGTCCATTAGACCCGGCAAGCTTGCCGGGGCTGAAATAGACCCGCCTTTCAGATTGGTGGAACCACAATAAGCTCGGCTTGCTGATTGCATACATAAAAAAACACAGGAGAACCTACGAATTAGATAAGATATAATTTACATTCTAATTGTCGTTGACAGTACATTTCTAACAAACAACAATGACATGGTATTAAAGATACCAACACTTAGTTACATAACATTAGGAAGGAGGGCATACTCTTTTAATCCTGCTGAGATGAATTTGGCGAGCAAAATCATTTTGCTTCTTCTTTGAATTGAATAAACTAGTCAAACCTCGGTCATCAGGGTGCTTAGCATACTTAGCTTCCTCAAACTCTCTACGTAAATGTTCAATCGCTGGGCATTTAAAAATGAAATTGAACTCATTTCCAATACTTCTAAGTTCACACTTTGTACAAATCCTTTCATAGACAAGGGTTGTGCTGTTTTTCCTGGAATTCATTGGTAACTTGTTGGTACTTGTTCTGAAATCAAGTACCGCGAAGCCGCAAGCGCGACCTCTCTTGCCGGTAGGTGTAATATATGTGAGTGTTTCCCGTGTGTGAGTGTTTCCCCTCATTGTTTGGGAACGCTCAAAAATAGATTGACAAGTTTTTCTGTGTATCCCCCCTATTGAAAAGTCGTGGTCTCTCTAGCTGCCTATTGTTTGGAAACACTGACACATGGGGAACAACCACAGATGTTACACCGGGTTTAGTGCTAATGAAATGGAGAAAATAGGTGGAAACGCAAGGTGGGCTTATTTCAAACACGGGTTAGACACGGGTTTCGAAAACCCACCAATTTGGGATAGGTGGAACCACGACTAATAATTTCATGGTCAATTTCAAAGATTTTTTCAGAAATAGAGGGGGCATGGGCCGGCTGTGCCCCCCCTTGGATCCGCGCCTGGTTTGATACAAATTTGCACAACATCCTCACTACTCATACTGGCACATCGCCAAATTGAACCGGTAGAAACTGATGCAGTGACAACTTGCAAATCTGGTCCAAATACATGTACCTCGTTTATCCACACTGTCTCCGTCTAATTCTTGCCCTAATCAATTATTCATACTCACATCAATCGTGATCACGAATTTAAAAGATATTAATGATTACTATCCAAAATCTTGTTCCAAACTTACATGAATGTAAACAAACTTCCAAAGATCGTAGATCTGAATCACTCAAAGCATAGCAAAATGTAGAATGTACTGAACAATGTACATAATGTAAAGCGAATCATGTGTATTGTAGCGAATCTCGGTCTCCTTTTTTTTATAACTGTCTGTGCGTAGGTTTGGACGGTCAGTCATCGTCACGAGACAATGTCACAACCAGGCGTCGTCCATATCGGTCTATAACACCGCCGATATTTACAATAGTGAGTTTTCGCTATCCCGTTCCGAGAACCGATCCGCCGAGAATGACCCAGTTTTGTGGATGACGTCATCAATTGTTGTGTCCCCATTGCCGTTCCCGATCGCGAGTTCCGAGAAAACTGCGCTGGATCTCGTCTGCATTTTCCGAGTTTCACGTCTCGACGTCCACTTCCATTTGTAGCACGAAAAATGGCAAATATATGGGATACTATTCAGGTATTTGTTGTAAATTTGGGCAGTGATGGTGCATAAAGTGCGAGGATGAAAATAATCCTACTGAATAGTGTGTTGATGGGAATAAATCGAGACATTTTTACCATCTTCCGGGACCATCTTCAGCCGCACAGCAGGGCCAGCATACACTACTATCCACGCCCTGCTCACACTGCTCCGACTGCATACACTGTACATGGTCATGCATGGTATGATGGTTGCCTGTCTGGGCTTGCTCAGGCCTGTCCATGCTGGACACTGATAGGGGCGGCGTGTAGCCAGCTTTTTGGTCTTGGCCTTGGGGGGGGCAAAAAATTTTGGTGACCTCGGGGGGGGGGGGCATTTGACATTTGACCCCCTGCCCCCCCCCCCCCTGCTTGTAAAGCATTTTCTAGTCTTTTAATTTTATAAATATCGGGCATTGACTCGGCTAGCTTACGTGCCTGTCCCAAAGGCAAAGTACGAACGTCAACCTCAATGGGCACAAAATATTAACTGTGTTATTATTTTTTCTAGACTATGGAATTTCCACCCCAGCCCCAGGAGAGAGAAGTGAATCAAGATGCAGAAGTTGCAGCAAATGGAAAAGGCCAAGGGTGGGTAGATCATGAACACGTGAACATGACAATGATTCGAATAGAAATGAAATTTAGTGTTTACTGTTTTGGGTAGGAATAAGGTAGTAGTTGTACAAAATTACATGTATTGATGACCTTTGGTAAGAATGGTAGCAAAGAATCCAAATACTTGACTTGCCAAACTCAGCTCGACGCCGAACTGCAGCGCCACTCGCGGACAAAGATAGAACAACTCGACATTTTTTTCACCGGTTTCCTCGCTGCGCATGCGTACCAGCGGAAATCAACAAAAGATGACGCTGGTACGCATGTGCCATTCATGCTTAATTGGTTTTAATGCTTTACTACACAGAGGATAATAAGGGACAAGGGTGAAATCCGACCTGCGCCAATTGAGAGCCATTTCACATCCATATCAGTTGGTGCAGGTCAGATTTCACCCTTGTCTCCTAAATGTCTCCTGTGCAGTCATGCATGAAAACCAGTTAGGCATGACTAGTACCAAATGATGCAGGAAGAGTTGCTGCATAAGTAGAAGCAAAAATAGATTATATATAGGCCTACTAGTATTGGTACACAATAAAACAAGGGGCCTTTTAAAAAGTGTCTTTTTTTTACTCGCTCTGTATTGTGTGGTGGAGAATTCAGAGGCACATTTCTTACTTCCAAATTCACCAGCCCATCTCGCGGGATGGAGGAAACAACAAACTTTCGAATGATAGTACTAAGGACTTGTTAACAAATCTATTTACAATCTGTTGTTACTGATATATGTTATCAAATAAATTTGGTTTGTTTTTACATTGTTATACTTCTTCATCATTCAAATGCTGTAACCCAGAAATTATTTGCAGCTAATTTTTTTCGCAGATTTGCAAAATTCCTTGAAAAAACAGATAAATTTTGTTAACAAGAGGTTGCTCTTTAGTTCAACACCAATACAAGATGTAATTCCCACCTGCAAAATCAGCGAAATTAATCAGCCAGCAAAAATGTCCAGGTTTAGAGTAACACTTTGTGGGGTTGTCTTGGAATCGTCCATGAGCATTGCACACTAGTGTCACTGGAAAGCAGTTGGCCTCATGTTGTTCAGTCAAGTGCCATACCGATGCCAGAAGGTTGTTTCTGTCCTAGCCCCTTATGTAATCGTTGAGACTGGGAGGCTCCAGGTCGAAGTAAGATCCTGTTTGAGAACCATACAGACAGGTATGGATATTCGTTAACAATGCAGCAACCAAATAGAATTTTCCCACAGGTTGGAGGAAAACCTTTAAGTCTTTTTTAAAATCCACAAATGCCCAGTACTTCAGTATTTTCCCAAAGCCCCATTCTACAGAGGTACGAGGAGCAGACATGGCAGCATTGAAGTCCTGCTCATTTTGATTAAGACCTGCGGCCCCTTCCCGAAAAGGCGAGATCAACCACGGACGGATGGGATAAGCAGGATCTCCATACACGCAATAGAATTCTCCATCCCGGGTTCGTGGCAACTGTTCCAGCTCATCATGAAGCCCACTTTCTCTAAGTATTCCGGCGTCATGTCGACGGCCCTCGACCGGCCCCCAAAGATTCGCAATGAGCCCATTTGGTAGGGTGAGCGATTGGAATTTTATATCTCCGGCCACCGCGAAACCGCATAAGAATGGAATACATCACAGGAAAGCTGAAATACTCGGGATTAAGTTGACGAATTTTGATGAAGATTGTATGTACAGAATTTGTGAAAATTAACTTTGCATAAGACATGGTCTATACTTTGGCGGTCCGACGCTAATTTATGTGATTTCACGACAATCATGAAAACAAAAGGGCATGTGCCCGAAAGGCCACCGAAATACACCAGCACCCATAAAAACCGCAAAGGATATGATTATATCCTTAAACATGTTGGATATTCATCTTTATAATCCCGAGAGCACAATCTATTCGTATGTACAGATTTAGAGTTATTTAACTTTTCCCGAAGGGAAGGCATCGACGGAAAGGCGTGGTGGAGATCACGACGTCGTGACCCTTCACACCCTATTTTACTGGATGGTACACGAGGCCGAAAATGCGCTCACTAAAGTGCCGATTTCTTTAGTTCACAACGGATTATCGCAACAGTGATTGTATTCAGGATGTGAAAAAATTTCTCAACGACCATAAAACAAGATCCTAGTAAGTTTCAAGGAGTATAAGTCGGGTTTGTAGACGAAAAGTCTGATGCAGGAAAGAACCACGATGCTTCAATAAAAGAAATATGGCCGATGGCCAGAAACGGGCATGGCCCATAAAAACACCGTCTAACAAGGCAACAAGTTTACTGAACCCAAGATAATTCTAATGAATCATCAACCAATATACATAGCTATTGTTCAGACAGGCAATAACTTCGTCTGGCAATATAAACAATTTAGATTCTGTTCTAAAACCCCGACTTCACCTCTTGAACAGGTCAGACATGATAGTATTAAACTAGGTGTACAAATGTACACAGTGTAACGATGTACGTAGACACAAGTTTAGCATTACGAATAGCACCTCAAAGGGGAAGAAGTGCGCGAAATACGAAATGTCCAAATTTAGCCAATGGTGCCAACATTGGAACTGGTTTTCTACTGGAAGTTCATAACACGGGTGGCGCAGGATATGAAAATGGTTTGCTTGACACAATCTCAGACAAGATAAACAAGAGCAGGAAGGATTCCGGTTGGGTAATTAAACACAAATAGTAGATAATAAAAAAGGACACTTAGGAAACTAGGAAAGCTACTGGCTATGCTGGCAGCTTGATAGTGAAGAGGGTGGAGGAAATTTACCATAAATTCATCACAGATCATATTAGACAATTCACTTCAAGTGATGCACAAAACAGGAGTCTTTGGTGTATTCCTTAGAGGTCGGCCAGAATGCAATTCCTCAGATTAGTATATAGATCGACAGCTTCGTAACGACTCACTGGAGGAAGCCAACCATTGATATCCATGTACAAGACGCATAAGTCAAAGACGTCTCTGTCACACGGATAATGTCCTCGAAATCTGCACTCACTTTTACAAACCGTGATTTCAGCATTTCCAACCGGGATGAGGAGGTCTCTGGCATTGTATAAGTGGGGTACAGAATACATAACAACTGGTCTTCCACTTGGAGCATTATTGTTCCTTTTCCGAGAGATAATGTGTGTATTCCACAAATGAACGACCTCGTCTAACTCGTCCTGAAAGGAAATGCAAATCTATTAGCTGATTAGTTCTTTGTTGGCTGAGCCTCTCAGTCGTTTTTCATCGGACTATGTCGGAATTTTGTTGCTGATGGTACGGTCAGAGCCTAGGCCCTGCTCTAATCGTTCTCTACACAATTAACCTATCGGGATCAGGATTTTAAAGATTTTGCATCCTTCTCAAATGTATGACTGCAGTACAGTCCTCGGGTGACACTGGACATTTTTTTTCTTCAGCCCTTGTATATGATCGTAATATCGCATGTTGTCCCAAAACTAGTATAGGCTATGCATGCGCACCCGCATTTCGTATGCCGACTTATACTGCGACATAGTCTGAAAGTAGTCCCTTTCACAATCGATATTAACAGATGAAAAGGGGTTGCTCCCACGTTGAATATATACACTCTTGTTAGAAATAAGGGTTCTTCAGCCTCTGAAGCGGGATGGGCATTTTTCTTACCGGGAAGCCGTTCGATTTGGGGGATTTAACTCAACGTGTGGGCATACATTTCCTGTGTTTAGAATAACTGTGAATACTAAAACTGTGGATGACCGAGGTCCAGGCAAGATGTCAGATCATTTTGGCGGCATTTATCTGCCGGCCAGAGTACTAACAGATAAACGCCGCCTAGTTTCGCATACTAGTAATCAAACAATGAAGATGACTTGGAGTTCATTAAGTGCAACTTACCTGTAAGACATTCATGAAACAGAACTGAACCAACGATGTATCAAGAAAGTCACCAGAGAAACATCCATCCTCTTTCATTTGTCGCAGCATTAGGATCCAATTCTCAGCACTCTGGCGTCTTAGGATACCCCACCATGATTCGATTCTCTGATTATGACAACTTTTACCGTAGTAAAAACTGTTCTCTCCTGCAAGGAATGTCTGCATGTGTGCAACGTGTCCATTTTCAGTTCCTATGTCAGCACGTGCCTTTACTGGGCAACCGTGTCTTGATTCAACAGTTTCCATATAGTACCCGGCAATAACTCGTGGGTCACTGCTGGTAGAATAAACTTCCAGCCAAATTATGTTTCGAGAGAAGCCATCTATACACCCATTGATACAAAGACCGTACCGTTTCAACTTGTCATATGAATCAAAATGCCATACAAAATTTGGGCCTCGTGAAAAGTATTCCCTGCGAATCATCCTTCTGCTAGAGCGTAATCGTACACCAACTGGATCAAGTATTTTCAAAAGGAGCCGAACTTCCTCCAGAGAAACAACATAACCGCGCTGCACACATCGTAGATGCATCCACCTGTATACATGGATGTCCCCGCCTTGTTGTAGCAATGCTTCGATGTATGCTGCTACCTCGCGCAAATCAGACTTATTTTTCCTACGGTACAGTCCAAGTACACGTAACACACGATGCAACGTACGTTTGCTTATGGTAATGTCATGGTTACCTGCTAGTGCAGCAAGAATTTCACCATTGTTCAGTCCAAGATTGAAATAGAACCGTACAAGAAGTTCCCTCATATTAGGCATGTTAGGACACGAAGATGGTATATGGGTCTATAAAGTACGGACCTTTCCCGCGCTTGATCCTGAGCTTTAATCCTCGATGTTGCGTGCACTTTCGCATCTCGTAATAATGAGAAAAGATCTCGTAATAACGAGATAACATCTCGTAATAACGAGAAAAGATCGCGTAATAACGAGAAAAGATCTCGTAATAACGAGAAAAGATCGCGTAATAACGAGAAAATATCTCGTAATAACGAGAAAAGATCTCGTAATAACGAGAAAAGATCTCGTAATAACGAGATAACATCGCGTAATAACGAGAAAAGATCGCGTAATAACGAGAAAAGATCGCGTAATAACGAGAAAAGATCGCGTAATAACGAGAAAAGATCTCGTAATAACGAGAAAGGTTGCGTAATAACGAGAAAAGATCTCGTAATAACGAGATAATATTTTATTTTTTTTATTTTTTATGGCACTAATCTGCTGCCGTAGAGGTAGTAATCCAAGTTTAGATTATTATTAGTCTGCACAATAGGACTCTTGGACTGTTTAGTTTTGTATGTGCAGTTTTATGTTTTTGATTTGATTTGGATGGTATCATTCAAGGGAAAGGATGATACAATGTGCGTTATATTGTCTTTTGAATGTTCGCGCGCCTATGGTCACATGACCTCCCAAGATTCTTTGTGTAACTAAGATGGCTCCTGAATACAGATTGTTCTCGCAACGCCCGTCTTTATTGTCTTTGTAAAACATAAGAAACACCACTTGAAACATGCATTTCCAAGTCCGCAGACAAAAACATGTCTTTCAGTTAAATGTTCCAAGCAACTGAGAACATATGATTATAAATCTAAACACTGATTTTGAGATCCAGTGAAGTCCCCCCTTTTCATTGCAAAAGCCATCAATACAATATGTACCAGTATATAAGTAACCAGGTCAAAGCCATCAATACAATGTGTACCAGTATATAAGTAGCCAGGTCAAAGCCAAAGCTCCTCCCCCCATTGCAGCAACCCACTTTTCTATAGCTACAGCTCTATATTGCATTACAGTTATTAAATTCCTTTATCAAATGCCAGGAAATCACCGACTACTGCTCTCCACTTGTCCTGACTCAGGCCTTCAGCTGTTGCATGCCATTCACATATGTGCAACAAATGACAAAACTAATTATGACTCCAGCTCCTCCCTCTGGGAGCTGGAGTCAGTATTGTTTTCACTCAGGTTTCTCGTACAATCACGTGACCTCTCCAATGCTCGATAATGCACTCTTTTTTGTCCACGTTTTAGGCCAATCTTCGGCAAGAACATGAAATCTAATAAGCGCAGTACTTAAATCAGATGTTTCCCTCGCCTTGAAAACATTCCTGGGTAATATCCATGGAGATTAGCCGAGTTAATCCACTTTTTCCGTGCTTAAAATCTCTGCCGCTGAATTCTATAAATAGAAACTATTAACATCGCGGCAGTGTGGTTCCCATTGTGCGCCCTCCCACTTCACACCATGTCAGGAAGTTTTACGGAGAGGGAGGGCGTGCGGAAAGAAGAATGGCCAAAATGACGTCAGGTTTTTGCTCCGGCAATGCCTCTTGCCAGACCAGTCAAGCATTGGGGAAAGCATCTTTAATTCAGACAACATTAGAACTAGAATGAAATGGCCAGGGCCATTGTGCTCACCTCATGTGGTGGAAAGATGGATAAAGAGCATGGTATTGTGTCATGTAGTGTTAGGTTTGATGTAGGTCCAAGCAATTACAATTTCCCCAAAATGGCCAATTTACAGTACATTCGACCTCTGTGACCTTGAAAAGTAGGTCAAATCAAAGAAGACCCGGGTGACACATCGAATGGTTGTTAGAATTAGATGTACCTATGATATAAAATTGGTGCCAATCGGGCAAGTCATTACTAGGAATAATGGCATTTTGAAGAATTTAGGATTTGGCCCCCTCCCTGGAGGCCAAACGGCAAATCAGATCGCATCAAACTTCGGTACCTGAGATCACCTGACCAAGGGGTACATGTGTACTTAATTTGTGATCAATAGTCATTGCAGTTAAGAAACGTGCCATAGTTACGGCCTGACGGCGAATTTACGCCATTTGACCTCTGTGACCTTGACAAGAAGGTCAAATTAAAAACCTGTGTGACATATACTGTATGGTGGTTAGATGTACCCATGATATCAAATTGGTGGCAATCGGGCAAGAAGTTAAGGAATAATCACATTTTTAAGGTTTTTGGATTTTGCCCCCTGGTGGTCAAGTGGTGAATCATACTGGACCAAACTTCGGTCCCTGAGATCACCTGACTAAGGGGTAAATGTGTACCAAATTTGGTATCAATAGTCATTGCAGTTTAGAAACGTGCCATCGTTACATCCTAACGGCCAATTTACACCATTTGACCTCTGTGACCTTGAAAAGGAGGTCAAATCAAAAACCCAGAGGATATATGATGCACCTTTGCTAGAAGTACCTACCATATTTTTTTCAAAATTTCCCGACTACTATTAAAGGAGACATTGCATATTTTCACTTTTAACGTTTGGCCCCCTGGTGGCCAAACCATGAAACGAATCGGACCGAAACTTGGTCTCCAAGGTGTCATTACATAAGGGTACATGTGTACCAAGTTTCAACTCAATAGCTCTAACAGTTACGAAACGTGCCTTGCTAACGGACGACGGACGACGACGACGACGACGACGACGACGACGACGACGGACGACGGACGCCACGGTATGGGATAAGCTCACCTCTGCTAAGAGGTGAGCTAAAAACGAATATGTTAATTTGCAAAAGTAAAAGCAGATTTCACCACTAACAAGTCACATTGGAATACGACGGCGCAAAATGTTCTCGCTTTCCTCCTGCTAAAAAAAACGTGTTCCCGTACTCAAGACTAACTCTAACGAAATCGCCCTCAAAACAACCCTGGAGTCATGAATTCACAGATGCTGCCTGTGAAATCTCAGTTCTAGTGTTCCACTTCCTTTTCATATTTCCTAGATATCCCCCTGAATCAAGTTGATGCTTCATGTAAAATTGACATCATTCTATAACTTCAATAGATTCTTCTTATCATTTCAGCATCTTCAAAGACATCACCTTCTCAGAAACCAGACCCTAGCAGCAGTCTCAACACCTATACAGGATATATTCACAATGTCTTGCGTCAGTCATCTCATTTCTGCTTCAATTAGATAAATACAAGTATAGGCGTGTCATCACGTTTCAACCCGACAGATTTAACAACATATTGATAGATTACTGCCAACAACAAACACTTGTTCAAATTAACAAACTGTCATTCATTCCCTCCAGATACTGAAATGAACCAGATTTGAAATTGACCAATACAAGTGTCATTGCTGTCTCTGGCGATAAGCCTCATTTTGCCTGCAAACCACCTGCAGAACTCATCACGGCCATTAAAGATGTTGAATCATTGGCACCGAACAGCAAAATTAACATAATAGCAGTTGTAGTGGAGGAGGAAGATGGGATGCAAACCAAACTGACTGCATATGGGTCCCTCAAGTTGCAACATAAATATGTTGCTGACGCAAGTGGCCTAATTGAATTGTCAGCCTGGGAAAACCATATTTTGACATTAAAGAAGGGCAACACATACAAGATGACAAATGTTGTTGTTAAGTATTACATGTATGAGAACAAGTTCTATCTCTCAACAAGTCCACAAAGTGGCATAACTCCAATTGCACCTCTGCAAAATTATGTGGAAATGCAAACCAACACAATTGAAGCAGAGCTGGTCGGAATTGATGTCATCAGACATTTCCGATGTACCTCTTGCAATGCTCTCAACCAGTACACTCCAGAATTGGAAATAAAATGTGTACACTGTCATATGAGCAAGAAATCAGTGAAAACCGAGAAGATTTATACAGGAGAAGCTAACTTCAATGAAGTTGTAAACCACCGCCCCCACAAACTAACATTCAGTCGTAACTGCCTAGCTGAAGTAGTTAATGCTATCAAAGAAGCCAACCAAGAACAGCACAATGACCTATATCCATCCAACAAGGATATTGTATCCTTTTCTTCTCAATTATCAATCCAACTTTAAAATAGTATACCAGGAACTAACAAAGACCATCATTGACCTCACACCGGTAGAGTAACTACATGATCTCCTTCACACCATTAGAGTAACTACAAAACCAGACCCAAAAATGTGTCTTGTTTTTTGTAACCCACATAAATGCTATTAAAAACCTTTTATGACTCATGAGCCTTTAATTCCAAAAATTTTTTTTTCATAAAATAGAACAATCAAATTACAGCAAATAGTCCATGGGCTGAGTAGGCCCACCTTACACCCCCCCCCCCCTAAAACTGATGAAAATGCATGCAAGTTGTAGTATTTGATCTATATTTTCATATTTTTTATGTTGCCATGGAAAATATAGGGACTCAATACCACTCTTGGGGTGTTTTTGTGGGCGTGGCTCCTTTTTTTTTCTGCGGCCAGTCTTGGGGTGGGGGAAATCTAAATTGACATTACTCTTGACTGGTTTATCATAGGAAAGTGTATGACCCATCCAAATGTTTGTCTTGAGCCACTCTAGACTCCACGATAATCAATATGCAAATTAACCCAATATGTAGGTCAACAGAGGTCAAAAGGTCACGAAATTTAGAGAATACCTAAAATGTGGAACCCGGGCCTGCAAATGTTCCCCGAGGTTCTGAAATTTGGAACAAATGAGCTAGGAGCCTACAATATCTTTTACTGACATCCCTTCATATATTTAATCCACCAATATTCAATTATTTTCAAAACTTATGGCTCTGAGGTTAACGCGAAAAGGTCAAATTTCGGAAATGGTCAAAAAATCTGTGATTTTTATGCGGTAAGGCTATAATTCTGTAACTCATTGATATCCTTTTCTAGATATTGTTTTTCAGCCCTGAGACTGGAGCTCCACCTGTCAAGTGTGACAAAAATCAAACTCAAACTCAGTAGTGCCATCTCTTGCCCATCATGTAAATCACACTAAAACAATAGGAGCATGAAGCATGGAAGCTGAATCTTCTTGAAATGAAATCACTCTTTTTCTCATATTTCCCAAATGAATCACGACTGTCTTGTTGATCAGATGAATGTATAAACATTTACTCATCACGTAAGTAATTTCTTTATCTTATTTGTTGATTAATTAATTGAATTAAGAACGCACAAATCTTGCAAGAAAGTGAAAGTGGCTCTGTGTACACGCTTAGCACTGCTGCATGCAGGTGCATGCCTAGATGTACCGTATGTTTAGGAGTACACACATGTTGTATGAGCTTGTCTAAGTACCTGAAAATCTGTGTTTTTGAATTAAGAAGTCAACAACACCAGTGTAGAATGGTTAAGTATGCATTGTTAAATGGCCATGTTTCACTTATGGTGCCATCCTTGCCTGTTTCAGGCAGCCTGATATCAGCAGAAATGTCAAAAAGAAAGGCGAGCACTGAAAGGCCAGCACCCATCGACAAAGACATCTGCATCATTCACGACAGTAAGACAAAAACAACTGACTTCATACGTTTTTCTAATTTACCGAAACCCCAGGAACGATTGGACCAAATCCTCGAAATCCGGGATAAGAGACAAGCTCAGCCGCCCGGGTCAGTACATCGACAGGATGTCATTTGTGCTCAAATTCCTGAATCCCTTGGTGACAATCATGGTTACCATCGTGAATGTTACTCAAAATTTACCAATCATCTTAACCGCCTGAAACCAAGTGTTGCAACTAATGATGATCGGCCTACAAGTACGAGACAAAGTCGTCACAGTTCAACTGAAAAGATCCTGTTTGAGCAGAACTGTATCTTCTGTAAAAGTTATGGGCGAAAGAAATTCGTGGACAAAGGGTCGTGGACCTCAGAGGGTCTGTCGCACTTTGCCCATGGTGGTGGGGACTCAATACTCCCCATAGCAGAGCAAAGAGGCGATGAAGAACTCGCCACCCGTATTCGAGGATACAATCTCTTTGCTTCAGAGGCACGTTATCATAAACATTGTCGCATGAAATATATCGATACATCAACATGGAAGAGCACTGACGAAGACGCTAAGCAGGATGTCAAAGACCGTGAAAGAACTCATGAACTCTGCTTCTCGAAGATTTGTGAGGTTATTGATCAGAGGATAATCATTGGCCATGAATAATGAAAATGACTGACCTAAGAGACATGTACATTGAACACTTATCAGAGACACTATTTGCAAATCAGAACTATCGAACGGAGACACTTAAAAAGAGGTTGGAAAAACATGAAATGTAGTCCGAAAAACTTAGCATTGTTTCCCTTGACAGAAAGGGTGGGAGGTTGCAGTCTGCCTTAGTGCTCAGCAATGATCTTGATCTTGCTACTGCTGTTAGGAATAGTTGTAGCTTGCTTAGGCCTAGTTCAGATCAGATTGGTGATGTTGCACTTCTACTCCGCCAGATAATCAAAGATGCATTTCTGAAAGCTGATGACATGCCATGGCCACCCACCGCTGGGTATCTACAAACAGTGGATAGTCCAGCACCTGAGAGTTTGCAAAGGTTCCTTCACCTTCTGATTTCCGGTAACAGCTTGTTGCCATCGTCGGAGAAGACAGAGCGTCTTGTGTCTTCTCTTGTTCAAGACATCTGTCGCGCAGCAACAAGAGGAGAATGGAAGCTATCCAAACACATTCTAGTTTGCATGACCTTACGCCATCTTTTCCGAAGCACGCAGCTCAACACCCTCATGAATCGACTTGGGCATGCTGAGAGTTATTCCTACTCACTTGAACTTGAAACTGCTCTTGCAACTGCACTTGAAGAGGCTTCCAGTGTCCTTACTCCCCATATCGTGCGTAACCCTTCTGGTCCAGCAGTGTTCCACAGCGACTTTGACAATTTCGACCAATACATCAATGATATTTCAGGTAGTGGATCAGTACACACAGCCCATGGCATCATGTTGCAGAACGTGCGGAAGGATCAGGTCGTGTCTGATGCACTCATCCCCTCAGTACCGAAGACAGGAAAGAGGTCCTTGGACATCAACGAACCAGACAGTCTCCCTCCTTGTTTCATCAGTCAGAGGAACAGCCCGCAGATGACAATAAAACATCTATCTGTTCCTGAAAGTGAGGGTGCCTTGACGAAATCAGAGGCGGTGAACTTTGCCTGGTGCATTATCAGAATGCAAGGGCAAGGCCTACCAACTCGAAGCTGTCAGTGGGAGGATATCTGCATCTGAAATCCCATCTCTGGACTCAACACAAGAGGAGACGGACACACGAGTAATTCTGTACTCATCCTATGCCCAAGAAGAAGGATACAGCTTCGTGCGTGTTCGAAGTCCAGACACATATATCTTCTTCATTCTGCTCTACTGTGCCCCGAACATGAAGGTTCAACTCCTGTTTGATACTGTCACAGGGAATAGGAGGCGACTGATTGATGTTACGGAGATGTCGAAGGAGTTCACCCCAGTATACTGTGCTGCTTTGCTTGGCCTCCATGCCTTCAGTAGATGCGATACCACAAGTGCCTTCAAAGGAATCGGCAAGGTGAAACCTCTGAGGACTTTACAGAAAAAAACAAAGTATCAGGAAGTCTTCAAATGCCTTGGAGAGTCTTGGGAGGTTACCGATGACCTCTTCCTCACTCTTGAAGAATTCACCTGCACAATGTACAGTACGAGTACAAAGACCAAGGAGGTGGACTGTCTCAGATACGAAATGCTGCAGTCAAAGTGTGGTGGAGCATTGAATTCAAAGAAGAACATAGACCCCTCCTCCTTGCCACCCCCAAGAGTGTTTCTTCAGGAGCATATTAAGAGAGTAAATTATCAAGTAGCAATCTGGAAAAGAGGTCACATCCCAAAGCCGGAAATCCCACATCCAGCGGAGGATCATGGTTGGACGATTGATGACGGCCGACTGGAACCGTGTTGGTTCAAAGGAACTGCACTGCCAGCAAGTATGGCAGACATACTTGAGAAGACCAAGAGAATGAGACAGCAGAGAATAGCGACAGCAGTGACAATGACTATAACAGTGACAGTGACGACAATCATGACAGTGAAGACAGTGACTTTGACTAAGAACTTGGTACCCGTATCTGTAATATGCATCATTTGCATTGGCCATGGTTTGTCACCGGCATCAGGGGGTTAATCCTGCATATTGCATCTTCAGTTGGTATTCCCGTATCTGGATGTATCTGTGAAAATGTCCATTTGACTCCTTGATTATGGTGTACAAATATGTAAATGGCATGTACACACACCACTCCTAGTACATGCTACTTCCATGACTTGACCATTTTGACCTTTAGTATTTGCCTAATTTGCATAATTCAAGAGATAATTTAGGTAAATCATTTAAAATTTTGATTGTTTGAAATGAAAAATAAAGCATTCATTGAATGGTACCTAATTGTTGATTTTGTTGTGGCATACATAACTCATAATCGCCTATTCCTTTACCACAGATTTAAAATCACCATTTTGTTTTACATTTTCGAAATTCGATCCATTTGCGTTATCACAGCGGCATCAGTTTTGAAAATAATTGAACATTAGTGAAGGGATGTCAGTTAATGATATTATAGGCTCCTAGCTCAATTGTTCCAAATTTCAGAACCTCGGGGAACATTTGCAGGCCCGGCTTCCAGATTTTAGGCATTCCCTAAATTTCGTGACCTTTTGACCTCTGTTGACCTACATATTGAGTTAATTTGCATATTGATTATCTTGAAGTCTAGAGTGGCTCAAGACAAACATTTTGATGGGTCATACACTTTCCTATGATAAACCAGTCAAGAGGAAAGTCAATTTAGATTTCCCCTACCCCAAGACTGGCCGCAGAAAAAAAAGGAGCCACGCCCACAAAAACCGCCCAAGAGTGGTATTGAGTCCCTACATTTTCATTGAGTCCCTACATTTTGAAAATATAGATCAAATACTACAACTTGCATGCATTTTCATCAGTTTTAGGGGGGGTTGCAAGGTGGGCCTACTCAGCCCATGGACTAAAACAGACATATTTTTGGGTACGGTCCGATCTGATTCCTCTGGAATACTAGTATCCGTTTAGATCAAAGTTTGTCCACTATGCAGTCTGGGTGAAGACTTCAAAGACCTTTTTTAGTGTCAAATTGACCCAAGGCAAGATGTTCAGTATACATGTACATGTAATAGTGCTCGTTGTATACAAACACTGGTATACTCAGTTACTTGCAATAATTTTACCAGTGCGTGTATCAATAAACAAATATCAGTATCATTATTGCAACTTCATAATTTGGCAGTTAATGTTCACTGCTTCATTCTTATAATTTTGTGAAAGGGACCATCCATCACATACATTTCCTGTAAAAAATGTACAGCAGTATGCTCTTCGGAAAGTTCGCCCACATCATTTGGCCCTCAAGCAGAAGAACTGCTCTTCAGATGGAAATACCATCATGGATGGCCCCTGATATGCTCTTCTTACTTTAAATCAAAATGGTCTTTAATAAAAGTAATCTACATTGGAAGAACTTAACTTCTGCTGTCTATAATGTGTTCCTTGCAATCAACCTCAAAATATATTTTATTTATTTATTTATTTAGTATTGCATGATCAAAGTTGACAGGGAATATTAAGTTCATCCAAAAAATCTTATCAGTCAGATTATGATGTGCTATCCACATGTTCTTCTACTTGTAATTTCCATTGCAGATACTAAATTTGTCCAAACAGCTTATGAATCAGATTATGATGTGCTACTAGCCATGTGTTTTCCTACTTATAATTTCCATTGTGAATATTAAATTTGTCCAAAACATGTTATCAATCAGATTGTGATATGCTGTCTACTTGTTTTTGTACTTGTAATTTTCATTGCGGATATTAAGTTTGTCCAAAACATCTTACCAGTCAGGTTATGATGTGCTATCCACTTGTTGTCATACTTGAAATTTTCATTGCAGATACATGTACATGTATTAAATTTGTCCAAAACATATTATCAGATTCTGATATGCTATCCATTTGTTTTTCTACTTGTAATTTTCATTTTGATTCAACACTGATCCTGTGATTCTTTCTTATTTCAATGCTTATTCCAATCGCCTGCTGGACAGGATAGTCATTTTGAAATAAATATATTTTTCTTAAATATGAATTCTTATTTCAACTTCTTCAGAACACATTTTGGACTACATTCATATTTCCCCACTCCAACCTCCACTCCCCATGCTAAAAGACTGTGAAGCAGGAAAATTCTGCAGCCAGGGGTGCGTTTATAAAGTACGTACTCACTTAAACCCCGATTTTGGGATCCCCTCCCCCTAATGTACAGGCAAAATGTACATGCATGCATCAGCGAACATGACCCCTCCTCCCCCGAGGTGCGTACGTACAGTCCTTCAAAAAAGTAAATGGACACACAAAAATCAAATTTTCTTGAAAACGGCTGGTGATAAATCGATGCGGTTTGCTGCATTTGATAGGGCATTTAGTTGTGCATCATGATATCTACCACTTGGAAATTTGCTATTTTACCTATAAGTCAATTTTTTCGATTTATGAAAGGTCCCAAAATCAACTTTTTTATCACGCATTTTTTGGGGGCAAATTTTATATTGACTGGAAGCTTCTGTTGAGTTATGAGTGAATATCTAAGAAATTCCACAGTTTTCACTTGAATCTGCAACTTATTAACCCATTTGTGCAAAAGGGTTTTGTTACCCGGTCTTCTACTGCGGAGATGCCCCCTTGATATTATTCACCTGGCCCAGACAACCGGAATCATGTCACCATTTCAATGGCCTTGTTTAATATGCCTATGAATATCTCTCCCAGGCCTGGATTTGGCAGCTGGACAATGGGTTCACCAATATTACTTTACCCTCGCGTTTACAATACATCAATGTTAACAACATTTCCACCCCTATTCAAAACATCAGCCAATAAGGAATTAACACTCGGGCTGCATGTTGAAACTGACATAATTGGCTATGGTCGACTTCTCCAAAGTAATTCCAAAGTCAATAAACAAGGTGCAAAATTTTGACATAAAATGCTGTTTTCCCACCAATTAACACAAGATATTTTCATCACCTTGATGGGGACGTGGGTTTTTCATCATGGTGATTCATCCTATCAAGAAAAAGTACGAAAAAAATCGGAAACGAAAAAGTTGATTTTGGGGCCTTTTGTAAATCAATAAAAGTCGGTATTAGATAAAATGGCTAATTTTTATGTGGTAGATACCATGATGCACAACTAAATGTCCTATCAAATGCAGCAAACCGAATCGATTTATCACCAGCCGTTTTCAAGAAAATTTGATTTTTGTGTGTCCATTTACTTTTTTGAAGGACTGTACATCATGAACGACCCCTAGTTTAATTTGGCTGTTTTTGCAGTGTGCTTCTATCAGTAAACAAAATAAATTGCACAAAATTCCTATTTTTACTAGTACCCTCCACTGTTACACTGTGGACGCATAATCCATTAACAAATTCCAGTATAATTGGTAACGCTCGACTAATTGTTTGCGAGGATGTCCCTGGGGAAGACAGGTAGCAGATCTAGCTAAGGTAGATGGTGGAACCATCTGATGCAACCATCTGATATAAGTCTGAGAACTAAATTATCACTACCTGAAGCCCCTATAAATTTGCGTATGAATTGAATCAGGTCATTCCATTCCATAGGTAAGCCTAGTTGATGGAGTACGGATGTCCCCTGTGTATAGGCCAATTTGGAAAAAGCGAAGCCAGTGTGACGGCAGATAAAGTTCCTTTTCACAAAAAGTTCAACCTTTTCTTCTTTTGGCAAAAGACCAAGATGCGTGTCAGCTTTTTAGCTCGCCAGTCAGCAGAGGTGAGCTTATCCTATACCGTGGCGTCAGCAATAAACATCAAAGTTACTGTCATTGACCAAGACGATGATATTGACATACAAAAAACGCCATCAGGACCTACACAACTGATGTGTATGTTGCGGATCTAACAGCTACAGTAAAATTTTCTGTATGGAGTTCATTCATTCCACAGCTAAAACAACACAGCACCTACGCAATCTCAAATGTTAAGGTACGATCTTTCAAAGACAAAAAAATTTTGTCAACTAGCCCTCAGACTCAAATACTCCCAGCCAACCCTTTGACAAATTACAAACAGTGGTCAACAAGAACAATCATTGGAAATCTCATTGCAGTTAGAGTGCAGACAATTGCAGAGTGTGTTACTTGCAAACTGAACATTGATTTAGACAACCCAGATGCATCTTCTACAGTAAGGTGCACGAACTGTAACACAATACAGAAACTAAACATGACACCCGAATTCAAAGGTCTTGCTACTGTGGTAAACGTGGATGCTACAAGTACAACCAAAGAGGTCCTCCAACTTGTTTTCCAAAAGCAATGCTTAAAGGAAGTCATTGATGCAATTGTAGATTCCAGCAAAGGTCTTGATCATACACTCACAACTCAAGATATTGAGCTGTTTCTTTTGGGCTACAACGACAATTTCGTTGTCGAGTTCATTGAAGAACTAAACAAAATAATATCTTTCACAAATTCAGAGTAGCCATTTTGAAATAAGTGGAATTATATACCGATGTACTTACACTGCCCTCCATAAGTTTCAACCCACCCAGCAACCAAATTTGTTTTTTAAAATTTCCCAGGATTCAGTTGTCACCTATCAATGAAATTGCATACAAAGCGTCCTTACATTATTACCAATCTGTCACATAATTTCATATTTGAAAGATCTCACCATTTCATGAAAATCTCCAAAAAAAACAAAATATCGAAAAATGCTAAAAATTTACAGACTGTCTTCGGTTGTGATATCTAATTTTTCCAAATGTCAAAATTAACCTTGGGGTATCAGAACAACAATCAGAGAAAAAAGTAATGAAAAAATACAATTACAAGATATAATATTTGATAATATCACGAACTACATATATTTGAGATTTTCATTATTCCCATGATATTCCTGCCCTTTTCATCTCTTCTCAACGTATTTAACATATAATAAGAAAAATTAAGTCAAAAAAGTCATGTCGCATCCAAAACAAGCTTACTATCAATGATATCATGAAAATAAGATTGTTTTGATATTCCGTGATATTTTGCATTTTGAGTTGAAATTTCTGAATTTTTCTTCGGTCAAATTTAATTTCATAAACCATAAATAGATGTAATAATCTGAATTCCACCCCAGAATTCAAGGATCAGCAGAAAAATAAAATAGTTCCGGCCCCGGAAATAATTTCTTTTTTTCCCATGATCCTATGCGCTATCTTTAACTTCCGCTGCTTTCCGATTTATGGTAGACGAATTTGCTCAGCATGGATCAAGAGACATCCGAGCGAATTAAAGGTAGGAAAGCGAATGAATCGGCCCAAAAGGCTAATTCAGACCCCCTGGGTGGCTACAGCCCTAAAAAGGGGTGGTCAGAGGGGTACAAGATACCCCAAAAACGGTCTGATGAGGGACAAGCCATTTCGGCTCCCTCCAACATGGCCGAGTCCTCGATATGTTCGAGGCATGAGCCCGGATCACAGGGCACTGATCATGAACGCGACAGCTCACCATCGGTGAGGGGTTTGGATTCTGAAGAGGATCTTCAGGTATTTAGTGGGCGCGGTTCAGATCATTCTTCTGGGTCAGACTCCGGACACCGAAGCCGAAGGCGGAAATGTGAGTCCTCGCACTCGCTGTCCAGTAGTGGCAATAATTATAGCAGCTCTGACCATGAGACTGACAGCAGCAGCGCTGATGATTCAGCGGCATAAAGACATCGACGTCACAAACGAAAACATAACCGGCGCCATAAACGCCGATCGCGTTCCAGCTCTGAGGACAGTAGGCACCCCAAGAGGGCCCGGTTTGATCCCTGTAGTGAGGAAAAAAAGAGAGCGTGGAAGCTATCGAAGTCTCAAGAAAGATATGTGCAAAAACATTTTACACAGTTTGTTCCAGATGAGACTATCAAAACTAAAGTGATGGAAGGAAACCCAATCCCAGAAAATGAAATTTTCACTGTTCCTAAGTTGGAAGGGGACATGCTTCCAGCTCAGCTGAGGGATCTGGCCAAAAAGCAAGATGACGCAATGATGAAGTCGCAAGTCAGACTGTTGCAAACAACATGGCCGCTGATGAAGTTGTGGCGGACCATGGAACGGGCCGTAGACAACGACAAGTTGGACGCTGGTGCTCTGCTAGAGCAAGTGGAGAAGGCCATTTTGCTGCTGGGCCAGTCCTGGGTGTGGTCGACTTACAGTCGACGTTTCAACTATATGTCTCGCTTCCTGCGTAGTTACAAAAAAGCGGGGGCAGTAATCAAAGAAAATGGTGAGCTTCTAGCAAAAAACAGAAAGAAGTTGTTCGGATCAAAATTCTATGCAGCCTTGCATAAGAAAGCAAAAGGAACGAAAAAAGTTCAAGAAATTAAGAGAGGGCTAGGGGGCAATCGACCCTTTCGTAAGGGGCCTTCGTCGCGCAGGAGTAGCAACGACGGGGGCTACAAAGCCACATACAATAAAGGGCCAAAGCCAGGCTCGGCCAGAACAGCAACCGCTTACGACAAGAAGCGACCGAACACGAAGCGTGGTGGAAAAAGGTATGTATCAATCGAAATGCGATCCCCAAAGCTTGCCACTGTCTCCAATGCCCGAGAAGGTCAATATGTCATTCGAAATGATACGACTACAAGATGTAGCAGGGGAACTGAAAAAGTTACAGTGCCCTGGCTTGAGGTAACTTGCCATCCAGATGTAAAGGCATGGAAACATGTACTGTATAAACCAATCACCTGCGTGTGTACACAACGTCCCTAACAAAGTGAGCGTGAAATACCGTGACAATGAATTTCAACAGAGTCTCGGACAGGTGAGGAGTGGATCGTGTTGATGAGGACCTGTTGCTAGAGAATGATGAAACTTGTTATCGGTTTTTCATGTTATGTGAATCGTAATCACATTCCTTTCTTCTGAAGTTCACAAGTCCCCTTTTTTTTGTTCCTCTTAATTCAATAAGCCTTCCAGCATGTCCAGACAAGAAATTCCAGTTTTTATTCATCACAGCTTCCACAGTTATCAAAGTAATACTTCTTTTTAGATATTTGATCTCAATGATACGACTACAAGATGTAGCAGGGGAACTGAAAAAACTAGGCTTGCAAAACCCACCTTCGACAGAAGGTCCAGTGGGGGGCAGGATAAAAAACTGCCAACAAATAACCAGCGACCCTCTGATATTGGAGGCAGTGACAGGTTACCAAATAGAGTGGGTGCAGAAACCTCCGAGGAGAACATCATGCTTTTGCCCCAAGTTCTCGGAAGGGGAGACCCGCCAGATAGACACCGAAGTCCAGGAAATGCTAAAAAAACGGGCAATAGTGGAGGTGACCGACCCCCACGAAGTGGAGTATGTGAGCCATCTCTTCCTTCGGAAGAAAAAGGACGGCTCATTCAGACCGGTATTCAATCTGAAGAGTCTGAACAATCACATACAATATCAACATTTCAAAATGGAGACCATACATATGCTAAAAAACCTGATTCAACCGGACGACTTCATGGTCAAAATAGACCTGAAGGTCGCATACTTCTGTGTACCGGTAGCGACAGAAACACAGAGATACTTATGTTTTCAATGGAAGGACAAGATGTACAAATACCTAGTGTGTCCCTTCGGGCTAGCCCCAGTCCCTCGTCTGTTTACCAGACTCTTGAAAATCCCAATAGGCCTACTGAGACGACTGGGCTACCGACTTATGATTTTTTTTAGACGATCTGATCATACTGCATCAAGAACCCGGATATTTGAAAAGCCAGACAACCTCAGCTCTGTGGCTCCTTCAAATCCTGGGTTGGAAAATAAATTGGACCAGGTCAATCCTGGAGCAATGCCAGGTATTGAATTCCTATCTGGGCTTCATTGTAGACACAATCAAGATGCAACTCCTCCTCCCTCAGGAGAAAATAGAACAGATCAGGGACTCGTGCAGCATTATGCTGGGCCAGAAACAAACGTCAGTGAGGGAGCTGGCTGTGCTAATCGGCAAACTGACGGCAACAGTCAGTGCCATCCTCCCGGCGCCGTTGCATTACCGCAGTCTGCAGATGCTGAAGCGGGCAGGCCTAAAACAGTCAAACCAAACTTACGGAGCGCTAGTGACCTTGACACCAGAATGCAGAGCAGACCTATTATAGTGGTGTCAGAATCTCCTGAATGTGAATGGGAAAGCTGTAATCTCACCCAACGCGAACAACGGATGCGTCGAAAAAAGGTTGGGGGGCAGTTCGGAATGGAACAGAAATAATGGCACAGGGAATGTGGACCCACCAAGAAAGTGGGGCACATATAAACGTCTTAGAGTTGAAAGCTGTCCTGATGGCAATCAAAGCTCTGGTAAGAGAGGTGGTAAAAATGCCACATCCATTTCAGGATAGACAACACCACAGCGGTAGCCCAGATAAACAAAATGGGGGGACAAGGTCCCGAGAACTGCTGGCAGTGACAAAGGAGGTGTGGCAGTGCTGCATGGAACGCGGCATTTGGCTCACAGCAGAGCACCTACCAGGGAAAGACAATGTGGAGGCCGACAAGGCATCCAGGGTGTTCAGCGACTCGAGCGATTGGCATCTCAATGCACAGATTTTCTCTCAGGTGGAAAAAATACTGGGGGAACAACAAGTGGACCTGTTTGCCAGCAGGCACAATACCCAGAAATCACAATATGTGAGCTGGAAGCCGGACCCGGGGGCGATAAGATTCGACGCCTTCGCGATGAAGTGGTCCGGGATCAAGGGGTATGCATTCCCACCTTTTTGCCTAATAGGTCGGATTCTGGCCAAAGTGGTTCAGGACAAGGCAGAAATTACACTGGTGGCGCCAGTATGGCCAGGCCAACAATGATACCCGGCATTGCTGGCCCTGCTGGTGAAGGAACCCATCCTCATGCCAATGACAAACGACCTGCTCACCAATCACCAAGGGGAAATACACCCAATGATAGAAAATCAAACAATGCGATTGGCAGCATGGAGAATATCAGGAAACCCAACAGACCACAATGCTTTTCTGAAGCAGCTGCCACACTCCACAGAGGAGGCTGCCGACCAGGAACTGAGGTCGCTTACAACTCAGCCTGGAAAAGGTGGACTGGCTGGTGTGTTGGGGAACATATTGATCCATTTCAGGCCAGTGTGGGGGATGTAGGGAACTTCCTCACCGCAGAGTTTGAACTGGGCAAGGCCTATAGCACGATCAACGGATATCGCTCAGCAATATCGTCCAGGCACCCACCAGTAGAGGGCAAGCCTCTGGGCCAGCACCCTGACATCACTAGGCTGATGTTGGGGGTATTTAACAAAAGGCCACCGGTACCCAGGTACAGTGATACTTGGGATGTTGAGGTGGTTCTCACAATGATCAGAGCGCTAGGCGACAATAACAGCATGGAGATGAAGTCGTTAGCGTCTAAACTTGCCATGCTGATGTCCCTCACGAGTGTGTGCAGGGGGTCTGAGTTGAGTAAAATCAAAAGCTCAAATCAAACAAAAGAAAATGGCAAAGTAGTGTTCCAGATTGATTCGGTCACAAAAACCTCACGGCCTGGGAAGTCGTTGTTAAAACTGTCTTTTGCCCCGTATGACCTTGACCCTCAGCTAGATGTCATGAGGTGCTTGAAAGAGTATCAGATTAGAACTAAGCCATGGAGAGTAAGCCAGGAACAGGTCACTTTCTTGTTTTTGGGGTTAAAGAAACCACACAAACCAGTGGCCCCTTGCACGATTGCTAGGTGGTTGCTGGGCTTGATGGAAAAAGAAAAATGGCCAGGGCCATTGTGCTCACCTCTTGTGAAGGGAAGATGGATGAAGCATTAGCATAGTTTTAAATGTAAGAAAGAAATGAAGTAATGTTTTACAATGAAATTAATTAATCCTGCATTTGCCTAGGCTTAGACTATGACATCCCACTTAGCAGCATTTCAAGGCACCCTTAGGGGAGAGTCCACTATTAACATTTGGGGCCCTGCTGGCCAAACTGAGAATCAGAAAAAGACTGCAGTTTAGTCTAAGAGTATAGGGGTACATTCGTACCAAGTAAGGGATCTGTAGCTAAAGCAGTGACAAAACGTGCCGTCATTGTAAAATGGCAGTGCCATAGGAAAATTTTGACCTCTGTGACCTTGAGAAGTAGGTCAAATCAAAAACTCACATTTATGAAATGTATCCTTGCTAGGAGTACCTACCATAAAAATGTTATGAAAATCAGACCACTATTAAACGAGCTATCAAACATTTTAACTTTGGACATTAAATTTGGCCCCCGGGTGGCCAAACTAAGAATTTTTCAAGATGCCCGCCTGGCATCGATATTGGCTATCACATTTGATAAAAAATCAAGGATTTAGTAGAGAGTACATAGATATACATCCAGATCAAATTTGGTTGCAATCCGATCATTAGTTTCGGAGTAATAGTACTGTGTTTATTTTTCAAGATGGCTGCCTGGCGGCCATATTTGATGTCCGAACGGCCGAAATTTTAGGGGTGGAATAGAGAATCCCAAGATACATGTCCACACTGGTTTAAAACCTTCTAGCTAAAATAGATAGGAAACATGCTACTGTTCAGTGAATCAGCAAACTTTGACCTCTGTGACCTTGAAAAGGAGGGCAAATCAAAAACCCGGAGGATATATGATGCACCTTTGCTAGAAGTACCTACCATATTTTTTTCAAAATTTCCTGACTACTATTAAGGGAGATATTGCATATTTTCACTTTTAACGTTTGGCCCCCTGGTGGCCAAACCATAAAACGAATCGAACCGAAACTTGGTCTCCAAGGTGTCATTACATAAGGGTACATGTGTACCAAGTTTCAACTCAATAGCTCTAACAGTTACGAAACGTGCCCTGCTAACGGACGACGGACAACGACGGACGACGACGACGACGACGACGACGACGGACGACGGACGCCACGGTATGGGATAAGCTCACCTCTGCTAAGAGGTGAGCTAAAAGGAGGTGTAGATACTTTGAAATATAAGGCTCATTCAACAAGGGCTGCAGCAACTTCTAAGGCTAGTTGCCAAGGAATGTCGGTAGAACAGATAATGAAAAAAGCTGATTGGTCACGAGCGAGTACATTCGGACGGTTTTACCATAAAGACATTGCGACGGTTGACACAGCCAATAATGGGCAAAGCTTTCAAGAGAAGGTGTTGACACATGCTTAGGTGTTGAACATTCAGATTATTACATCTATTTATGGTTTATGAAATTAAATTCCAAATTCCAAAAGTGCGCGAAGCGCATGAATTGGAATTATAATTTAATAAGTAAACCTAAATAGATGTAATAATCCCGCCAACCAAACCCGTGAAGATAATTTGAAGGGTTAAAGCATAGTATTGTTGTATGCTTGGCACGCATGAGTCAAAGTTTGATATATGTGGCAGTGTTAATATTTGATTACGGAACAGAAATCCTAAACTAATATACTTCTTTATTATATACTTGCAGGTAAATAAAGAAGATGAAGAGGTGAAGACACGGCCAGGAGCCGGATAATTTTGGTGAGCATTATGGCGAGCAGCAAAGGAGATCTTCATTTACGGTAGTTTAATCAAGGAAATCGGCAGTGATTCCAGTGTTCACGTTACAGTACGTGAATCGTGATTGCCAAGGGAAGTTGGCATGGATTTCAGTTACATTTACGTTTAGCACGTGGATCATGATGGCCAAGGAATTGGAATGGATTTATTTTATATTAAGTTGAAAACATGTAAACTGTGACAGCCACAGGAATTGGCATGGATTTTATTTGACATTATGTTTACAGTCACTCACGGTAATTGTGGATGCTAAGATTTGGCAGATATTGAATGAATATTAAAATTACGTTATATTCTGGAAGATTATAGCACGACGGATCGTGGTCGCCGGAGGAACTGACAGAACATTCAGTTATCATTATGTTTATGGTGGTCAGAATTACGTTCATTGTTGTCACCGAGAAGAGTGACCGTCAAGCTTGACTGGCGACATGTTAATTTAATTGATAGAAGTCCAAGATTGATTATTGGTAGGTATGATGGCATATCATTCTTATTTTGGGTAAGCCTCGTCTCCTGTTACTCAACAGGCAGAGCCTGTTGCAGGAGACACTATATTGGAATCTGAAAGCAGCGGAACTCCAGATGGCGCATAGGATCATGGGAAAAAAAGAAATTATTTCCGGGGGCCGGAACTATTTTATTTTTCCGCTGATCCTTGAATTCTGGGATGGAATTCAGATTATTACATCTATTTAGGTTTACTCATTAAATTATAATTCCAATTCATGCGCTTCGCGCACTTTTGGAATTTGGAATTTGATTCCGCATCACATTGTTAACTCTCACACTCATGAACTTGAAATATCCCTTTCGATTTTTGATGTAGAAATTTTTCGAAAATTTCGAGATTTTGATTTTTTGGAGATTTTCATGAAATGGTGAGATCTTTCAAATATGAAATTATGTGACAGATTGGTAATAACATAAGGAAGCTTTGTGTGCAATTTCATTGATAGGTGAGAACTGAAACCTGGGAAATTTTCAAAAACAAATCTGGTTGTTGGGTGGGTTCAAACTTATGGACAGCAGTGTACATCACACTACTTTTTCAAGTATATTATGTAACCATCACCATTATAGTTTACTGTATTAGGCCTACCTCAAAAATATATATTGTTAATTCCACAGTTGACTATTTTCAAAATTCCATTTATAAAACTAGTACTGCTGGTAATTAAGTCTGCTTAACTAAGTAGACTAGATCATTGCTTATTTTTAGCTCAGCTGACAAAGTCAGCTGAGCTTGTCAAATAAGCTGCTCAGTGGCGTCCGTCAGTCCGTTCGTCAGCTGGTCGGGCCGCCCGTCCGTCCGTCCGTTAAACCCATGGTGCACATTTTGTAACCGTAAGACCTAGAGACTTCAATTTTGCATTTCTGGATACTTCTGGTCAAACTCTACTTTCAAAACAAAATTTGTCGCCATTCGACCTACTTCCTGCGAGCGAGAACGCATGCAGGAAACTGGCCTATATCGGCCTAGGAGCAGCAGAATTAGTCGAAATATGCTTTAATATTAAGATAAAATTCTTGAAAAACTATTTTATTGAGAAAAAGTTCAAAATTTTAATGGGAGAGGGCGCTACCTGCCTTTTAATTATTTCTGCCGATTCAAATTCCCGCCCGATGACGTCAGCCATCAATGAAGTCTCCTATTTGCCAGTTCTCAAAACATGGCAGCTTCACAAGAAAGCAGCAGTAGCTCCAGGAATAAATCACTGTTCACTTCAGCTTCAGCCCCCACTTTATTGTGTTTTGTGTAGTGTTCCTATTCAATCAACGATGTAAGGCCTTATTATGTTGGTTTTAATTGAGAAGGTGCATTATAAGCGGCCTACGAAATACCGAAGCGGAGACAAAATGGCGGCATGTTGTTTACGCCATGTGCAATAATCTTGGAGCTCAATGACACTCAGCTCGATGACGATGCCCGCTACGGGCTAGTACTACGGTCGTACCGGGGTAAGTACCCAATTTTCTTCTTAAAAAGTAGTCTGGTAGGCGATATTATCACTAGTTCGTTTCAGTGGTAGTCATAAGGTCTTTAGGGACTACTTTCAGAAATTCGTTCTTGAAAATTTGGCCACGTTTCTGTGAAAACGATATCGTTAGTGCATGCTCTGTTCGCGATGACATCGCCGATGTATTTTGAAGTGGAGAATTCCGTCAGCTGAGCTTGTCAAGTAAGCTGCTCAGTGGCGTCCGTCTGTCCGTCCGTCCGTCCGTTAAACCCATGGTGCACATTTTGTAACCGTAAGACCCAGAGACTTCAATTTTGCATTTCTGGATACTTCTGGTCAAACTCTACTTTCAAAACAAAATTTGTCGCCATTCGACCTACTTCCTGCGAGCGAGAGCGCATGAAGGAAACTGGCCTATATCGGCCTAGGAGCAGCAGAATTAGTCGAAATATGCTTTAATATTAAGATAAAATTCTTGAAAAACTATTTTATTGAGAAAAAGTTCAAAATTTTAACAGGAGAGGGCGCTACCTGCCTTTTAATTATTTCTGCCGATTCAAATTCCCGCCCGGCAAAGCCCCCCCCCCCTTATTTCTGGCGACCATAGAAAAAAAAGTGCCGTTTTTCATCAACACGCGGTACCATCCCCAGTCCCAGACACATGCCGGCCCGCTCCGGTCTTTGGCGCTATAGTTACTTTCGCTTTCGCTTGAGTCGGAAGTAGTTATCTTTTAATCCTGATGTAGGCGGCAGACGGCTGCCGGCCACCGAAAGCATGTAGATAGCCTAAGCTGCAACAGTCATTGCACAAAAACGCAAACCGCAACTCACGCTTTTTGAAAGTTTTTCACAAAAAAAGGTTTGTATATCCGATACGGTATATATGTATTGTTAGTCGGTATTATATGTATTGATAGTATTAAATCATGATGCTGATATGGTAGACGACGTCTATGGTTTAGTGCACGGCCGGACATTCACAGAATAAACTTGTATAATGAATCAACCACGTGGCTTAGCAGCTGACTTCAGTTCGTGGGCCGACATGCAAGCATAGTATAGCTGCTATGCTTTTGTACCATGATACATGCTATGCTTATTTTGTGTCATGTAGGCCTTTAGGAGGACCCTTCATGCTATGAGCAACTGAGTGAATGGAATGATATTTGTGTTTCAGCTAGAGAGAGCGACAGTCATGGTGATGTTAGTGACTCCACTTCTGCAGCTGTTGGACATGTTGGACGACCACAACCTGCAGCAACGTCTTATGGTGGACACGACCCTGAAGCAACATCCTCGAGTTCCTCTGCACCCAGCTTAGACCAAGATATCAACAACCATGACAACGAAAGGGAAGACTCGTCTATTGCGGTTCCTTCAACGGCATCCAGCGTTGGCAGCGAAGAGACTACTGGTTGGCCTATAGAAGATACCAGTTCAGAATCAGACTCATCAGATTCATTACCAGAGTCATTGATGCTTGACATAACTGAAGGAGTCGAGGCCATCACAAAGAACGTGATCATCGATTGTGAACAGAAGGCCTATTTCATCAAGAATAGGTTACCCGGTAAAGCCTTTGAATTCCAAGTGAAAGGTCCGGAATAAAGAAACGCCGCTGCTGTCCTGATTGGTTCGAACTGTATGATTTCCTGGCCTACTCCAAAGACAAAGATGGCTTATTCTGTTTGTGTTGCGTGCTCTTCCCGGTAGCGGCTCATCAAGGCCGTCGAGCTAATTTACTGGTAACTACTCCCTATCGCAACTGGAAGGATGCAAAATCGGACCTCTGTAAACATTCTGTGTTAGAGTACCACAGAGACTCTAGTGCTCGAATGCGATCGTTTCTCAATACGATGCAAACACAAGGATCTCGTGTTGATTACATTCTTTCTGATGCTGGCGATGAAGCTGTTGAATGGAACAGAAGATTTTTGGAATCAATCATTTGGTGTGTGGAGTTTTGTGGGCGATAGGGGATAGCGTTGAGAGGTCAAATAGACGACGGCAACCCAGGTGATGAAGACAACACCAACATAGGGAACTTCAAGTCGCTGATTCGTTTGGTCAGCCGTACTGATATAGACATGCAGCAACATTTGGACACAGCCCAAAAAAATGCGACATACATTTCCAAGACGACTCAAAATGATCTCCTCCAGTGCATCATTGATTTCATCCAAGGCAAAATAACTGATGAGGTGAATGCCCAAGCCTCAGGCCCATTCTACGGACTCGTCGCCGATGAAGTAACCGATTGTAGTAACTGGGAGCAATTGGGGGTTATTGTGAGATACTTGAAAGAGGACGAACCAGTTGAGCGGCTCATTCAGTACGTTAAATGTGAAAACATAATTGGAGAGACAATTGCCGACCTGATATTAGAATGTATCACTGAAGTACGCCTCGACCCCATGAAGTGCAGATCACAAACCTACGATGGGGCAGGTAATATGGCTGGTAAACAGAAAGGAGCGGCAAACCAATTCCGAACAAAAAGGGGGCTTTCGAAAGCTACGTATTTCCATTGCGCCTCTCATGAACTGAACTTGGCCTTATCTAAAGCTTCTAAAGTGCCTGAGGTACACAACATGGTGTGCTCAATGCAGTCTGTGGGATTGTTTTTCAAGTTCTCGGCAAAGAGACAACGGAGACTAGAAAGATCAATTGAAAATTATTGCGCTGAAGACCCTGGTCGCAATAAGCAGTTGATGAAGATGAAACTTAAGCCACTATGCGAGACGCGATGGGTTGAACGCCATACCTCATTTGATGATTTAGAGTAATTGTATGAACCGTTGTTCGACTGCCTGGACAATATTGTGACTAACAATGACGCTAGATGGGATCCGAAGACGGTGACAGAGGCTAATGGCCTACAAGGCCAGCTGCGAAACGCAAAGTTCATTGTGCCGTTCACAACTTGCCACTACATTTTTGGTTTCACAAAAGGCCTGTCAAGACAGCTCCAAGGGACGGCTTTGGATATCATCACAGCCTACGACAAAGTCAGTCTTGTAAAAGATGAGATGATGGCCATCAGAGATGACTCTGAACATGAGTTTGCAAGGCTGTTCGCCTCGTGCTCCAAGATGGCGAAAATAGGTGGCTTACCCCTGTAGTATAGGCTCTGGGGGGGTTCCTGTGTACATCTCTCTTCTACAGCAAAACTTTGGATTTTCCGGTTCTATATGTTGTCACCCTTGGGAAAAATATGGGTAACACTCCCAGATCAAGTACGTTTTTTTCTGCACAGCCCAGTACGTGATTATGACATGAGGGCAATTGGCCAAAATAGCAAAATTCAGTTCTCATGGAATAATTCAAGAGGAGGCAACCTTAGATTCAAATGTAACATTTATTTATCATGTTTAGATATAACTAACACATTTTTAGCATGGCTCAATACTTTAAATTGTCTTTTTTAGAAAAAAAAAACATAATTAAGGTTTTTTTCTCAAAAAATGACTTTCAGTTTGAAAGGCGCTCAAATTCCGATCACCTCTCATACACCCAATTCTGTAGATAAAGCAACCAAATTTGGTCAAAAGTTTCCTTATGAAGTCCTTTGATAATTTTATGCATCATATCTGTGATTCAGGATATTCTATAGTGACAGCGGGGTCAAATGTCAACAAAGGTTACCCCTACCCCCAAAAAACGGTATAAACCAAAATTGGTTGAATTGGTCTAACTTGAAAAATAAGTGTGATATTAGATTGATTTTGGTGTCAATGTATTGGTTTTTGATAGCACGCTGTTCTTTGGAGCCATAATCAACCCCTTTTGAGTTGACATAATTTGTATAATTTCAAAATGGGTGCTGAACAACTATGGCAATGATGAAGATGACTAAATCTGTTCATGGTCTTGGGCGTGGTGGCAAAATTGTAACTACAGTTCTAAACCATGCAGGACTAGCCATCAGCTACCCGGAGCTGCGTAGGTACCAACATGACCTTGCCACGTTTACAGCACAGCACAACAACGATCGCGTTTCACTGCCGTCACACTTTGATCCTGGGCAATTCACCTCAAGTGCAATTGACAACTGGGACCATGAGGGAGCCAATGTATCTGAACATGACACTGTGACTGTTCTGTTCCAAGACAAACCCCTGTCGTCGACATGTAAACCAAAGATTTCTGACACGCAGGTTACACATGGTCCACAGTCATTCAGTAAAGTACTGAAATGCCAGGTGCTGTCCGACTTTCACAAGCCTGCACGCCGTGCGGACATTCCAGCAACTTACAAAGTGGCCGACCTTCCTTACACTTCGTCCCAAGCCGATGCAGCAAAACTGAAGGATGTTTCTTGGACCCTCGCCCGCTTGAACGTCATTCAGGATGAAGTGTCCATCTACCCTGTGTCACAAACAATGCCATCATGGAGCGCTAGTAACTCTGTTTGGACAGAAGAGGCCATCCCATTAAAGAATCTTGCATTTGTGCCTGTTCTGCCGCATCCAGTTACAGAGTACTCGACAGTTTATACCGCTATGAAGAACTTTCTGGACATTGGTTCTCAGCTGACTCAAAATGAGATACCAATGTATTGTGATGAAGGTGTGTATTGTATCGTCCGTGATATACAACTGCTGAGACCAGAGGAATTCAGGACCCTGGTTCCTTGCCTGGGAACGTTTCACTTAGTGAAAACTGTTTTGAAATGTATCGGCAAATTCCTGGATGGAAGTGGCGCAGACATCACATGGTTGCAGGCTGGTGTTTTTGGCCCCACTGTAATCGAGAATTCCGTTCGACATGGAGGTCACTACAGCCGCTATCTTGAGGGTATGCAGCTCCTTGCTGAAGCCTTTGAACGTCTTCTGTACAAAGCATTCTTCTCCGAGACAGGCATCGACCCATATACACATGAGCTTGCCATCCTGACAAACCTCAAGTCTAGTGTCAAGGAGAAATGCATCACAGGTAGTCAGAAGTATATGGTTCAGTTTGCTGATGCATCAAAGGCGTTGGTCGAAGAGTTGAACAGATTCATTCAAACACGGTCTGATGCCAATGAAAACTTCAAGTTCTGGGCTCAGTACCTGCAAATGATGGATATTGTCCGTGATCTACTGAGAGCTGACCGTGAAGGAATTTGGGAACTGCATCTTGACGCCGTCCAGCGTGCATTGAACCTATTTGCGGCATTCGATTCGACAAACTACTTGCGATGGGGTTCTCTGTACCTTGAAGACATGCGATGTCTGCCTGAAACTGCACCATCAGTTTATGAACAGTTTGTCAAAGGCATTTTTCAATCAAAGAGATACCCGGCCGATTCACTGCTGTTGGAGGAGACCAGAAATTAGGGCAAAGCATAAATCTTTCATCAAAGTGCAGCGATGGGGTCATTGGGCATGCAAAGCAAAAACAGTACGTCGCCCAGTGGGACCTGATATACCATGAAGTGATGGCAGTGAAGAACCTACATCGGCAACACAGTGATGTGATTGATAGGACACACGAGACTTTCAGTCACCACGAATCATCGCAGGCCACAACCAACCGCAAAGAAGGAAATATTCAGGAGATGATGAGATTCATTGAAGAGAAGGGGTCCCCTCTGTCTGTAGACGCTTCCCAAACATTACAAAACTTTGTGACAAAAGAGGTCATGTCCGAAGATATAAAAATTGACATGCTCAATGCCTTATCAAAAGGAAAAGACAAATACCTGAAATTCAGAAAGGAAAGGTTTGTCACCAAGATTGAACGAATAAGCAGTACCATTCACCGTGCAAACTTGAAGACGATGAAAACTCTCCGAAAGAAGCCACAGAAGACTACCAAGACGACAGTGAAGGAGATGAACATCGCTGAGAAAAACATTGAAATTGCTCGGGAGCGTGGCCTTACAACAGATGATCTTCTAAAGTACGATGTTGTTCCCTCCGCAGTGCTGTTCGATGATGCAGGAATGATGACAAAACCAGCAAAGAGCCAGCTACTGAAGGAGTTGGAAACGCACCTAAAAGCGGAGGAAATCACATACAGTCATCGGAAAGATGCGTCATTTGTAGTTGACATCATGGCCACAATCCGAAAGGTTAATGTTACCAAACTTTCCAAGTTCAATGACCTTCTGTCTGATTTCATGTCATTTTCGGCCAAGTATCGTCAATTTGGTCGAACTGACTATGTGTTTGACATGTATTCTGATGACCCATCAGTGAAGGACAGCGTGAGGAAAAGGCGAAGTGACACTGTACCCATCGAATATAGTTCAATAGAGCCATCAACACCACTACCCAAGGACATGAACACTTTCTGGCCTTCCAACAACAACAAACTTCTTCTTGAAAAACTGATCTACAGCCATGTTCGTTCAAATATTGC
This sequence comes from Lineus longissimus, assembly GCF_910592395.1. Taxonomy (NCBI): domain Eukaryota; kingdom Metazoa; phylum Nemertea; class Pilidiophora; order Heteronemertea; family Lineidae; genus Lineus; species Lineus longissimus. The sequence continues at coordinate 15,765,713 of NC_088309.1, read as the reverse complement.
AAATACCGGTCAGTATCCAATTGTACTTGGCCAGGTGAGTAGAGAGGAAGAGGATTGGAAATGTATTAAAATGCACAACGGAGATGAGAGCGCACTGGCACATCTTCAATCAACATTTGAAGAAGCGGACCTTCGCATACTCCTTCATGTTTTGGACGCGCTCAAGGAAGGACACAAAGTATGTGTTGTCATCTCCAATGATACCGATGTAGTTGTTGCCTTGCTCCACCACATGCCTGTCTTTCTCCAACATAACCTAGAGGAGCTGTGGGTACGAGCTGGAGTTGGAGATAGCATATGTATGTGCCCCTTCATACCTTGTTCGAGCGCATCGGATGTCAACTCTGTGCTGTTCTTCCTGCAGTCCACAGTCTTACAGGATGTGATATCACTAGCAAAGTTGGGACCAAGAAGGCCGCCTTGAAGGCCAAGCCAGAAAAGTTATTGATGCACTTTGGGGGGGGGGGGGGGTGCCGACCCTCTCCAAGCCGTCGATTAGGAATGCAGAATCCTACTTGGTCAAAGTGCTGAAACCAAAAAGCAATGGAAAGACATTTTCAAACTTGCGTGCAGAGATCTTCCATCATGTCAAAGGGAGTTTTCATCACAACCTGCCACCTACCAGCCAAGGTCTCCTGCCACATATCAAGCGCAGCTTTTTCAATGCCTACACTATCATGCATGCTTTGAAGATTCATCAAGATTCTGAACAGGTGATCGCACTGAAGCCAGAGGATTATGGTTATACGCACGATAAGGAACAGCTCATACCTGAGACAACATGGAAAACTCTAGAATCACATTGGACAGTTGTCTGTTCATGCGCTAAGTGTGCCAGGTCAACATGTCCCTGTAGGACCGCCACAGCCAGATGCGTAAATTTTTGTCATTGCAAAAAGGCCTCCCCTAATGACTGCAAAAATTCTGTCGCTTAATAAAGAGTACATTGTAGTTGCGCAGTGTGCCGACGCACCTTCCATCATACACTTAATTACTGAGCATATAAGCTCCGCCTCCTGTCAGGCCATATTTGGATTGACTCCTTACGGTACTTTCTTGACCAATTGTGTTTACTTCCCCTTTTCGGACTTTTCTACCTGTAAAGCCTGTGATGAATAAAGTTAGTTAGCATAAGTATATCGTCGTTGTAACATCTCTCTGCATGTCTTGCATGGACTATACTCTGGACCACGTGGACTATATATGATAAACCCGCAATAGGCCGAACATTTGGTGCATGTGACCAGGATTTTCTCAATACGGACTCGGTCTATCTATCCTCACGTTTTACTCGATATCCCGCTTAAATATGGCTCCAACACCAGAGGAAGTAGCAGCAGACAAGCTTAAACGCATGGTTCACGAGAGAGGCTCGAAACGAGCGACGATGACCAGACTCATCAACAAGATGGAGGACGTGGTGAAGGAACTTAACGCCGAAGCAGCAGTAGACACAACGCTAGACGTCACCAAACTGGATCAAGTATTTGCGAAACTTGCACTGGTCCCTACAAAACTGGCAGAGATTGTGGCTCTTGATAAAGATATCATCAAGGCCACCCCAACCGACACCGTAGACCACGCGGTGACGGAAGCCGAGGAATATACGTCAAACGTGGAAGAGAAACACATCATTCTGAGGAAAAAAACGACAGGTTAGCGAGCCCTAAGCAGCCCAAACCCGCGACTCTAGCCCGGACTCCAGCTCCCACAAACACGAGCACAACGCCAACGGTACCGGTAACAAAAAACGTTCATCTTCCTAAACTCCAACTTTCCACCTTCTCCGCTAACATCTTAGAGTGGACGACATTTTTCGACGGATTTACGGCAGCCATCCATAACAACAACGCACTCGGAAACGTACAGAAATTCCAATATTTACGCGCCCAGTTACAGGGGGAAGCGTCTTTGGCAATCGCAGGATTGCAACTAACCGACGCTAACTATGCGAGTGCGATTGAACTTTTGAGAGAACGATATGGACAGAACCACAAACTAAAAGCAGCCCCCATGAAAGCCCTCTGGGACCTTCCCAAACCAAGCGATGAAATTGACAACGTGAAGAGCTTTTATGATCAACTTGAAAGTCACATCCGTGGCCTACGCGCTATAGGAATGGAGGAGAGTTCCTACGGCGACCTACTAGTGCCCCTCATCATGGAGAAACTTCCACGCCGACTGAGACAACTCATCACCCGTGACCATGGAGCGAGAGACTGGCAACTACAAGATGTCCGCGAGGCGATCAAGAGAGAAATTGACATTTCAATTCAAGGAGACGCCATTCTGGATCTGTGTAATGATTCAAACATTGGATATGCCACACCCACTGCCGCATTTAGTGTTAACACCACCAGGAATACTAGTATGAGTGAGAAAAAACGCGCGAAATGTGTGTTTTGTTCTACTGATAATCATCCCAGCGTCCATTGTAAAAGTGTTACTGATCCAAAGCGCAGATGGGAAATCGTAAAAAGGGCCGATTTGTGTTTTAACTGCCTTGGCAACCATCGGGCAAAGTTTTGCAATTCAACAACCAAACGCCACAAATGTAGGCGACGCCATCATACCGCACTGTGCGATTCATCCCGACAGGCCTCAAATAGATCCTCAAACCCTAGGTCAACCGCAAATCCCAACAATGAACGGGAACAAGCTGAAACCGCCACAACTGTTCACCATAAGTTGGTTAACACCAAACCCCTTATGTTGGGTCCCGCAATTCTGAAATCCGCCGTCGCAACCGCAAAATCTCCGACCCGCTCAACTAAGGTCAACATCATTCTAGATGAAGGGAGCCAGCGCTCCTTCATCACCGCAAAATGCGCCAGCAATCTCGAACTCAAACCGCAATCTCGAGAGATGATAAAAATAGCACCCTTTGGGGCTAACGCCAAAGCCGTACGTGCGTTGGATAACGTCATCGTCCAAATCGAAAAAACCGCTTCTCGAGTAGAAAACGTTCCCATGAAAATGCTCATCGTCCCGAAGATTTCAGCACCGATTAGCACCTGCCCCCAAGCAATCTTCGCCTTACCACATCTAAAGAACCTCAAGTTTGCGGAAACCAGCTCCGGGGACTTTATGGAAATTGACATCCTGGTGCGGACTACTATTGGTCAATAGTTGGAGACAAAATCTTCCGTCCCGCAGAAAACACCCTCGGACCAGTAGCGGTCTCATCGAAATTCGGATATCGCCTATCAGGCCCGACTCCCGCCAATATCGAAGGTCAACGCGATGAATACACGCCCGCACTCCTGACGACCGTTCTAAACGTCCTAGCAAGCCACACCCTTGAAGACAAAATAGCACAATCTTACTGGGACTTGGAAACCATAGGGATTAAAGACGACACTGAAGAAAAAGAAAGCGACTTTCTACTCAATTACCGCGACACCTGCCTTGAACGAGACGACAACGGAAAATACGTAGCCAGACTACCATGGTTGGACAACCACCCAATTTTACCCACGAACTACCACGTCGCCAAAGCAAGGACAAGATCGATGGTACGGAAATTATCGCCTGACCTCCTGAGTAAGTATCAAGATATTATTACCACTCAACTCCAACGACATTTCATCGGCAGAGTAGCAGACGACAACATCAACATTGGCCACTACTTGCCCCACCATGCGGTTCTTAAAGATTCATCTGCCACCACCCCAATCCGGGTAGTATATGACGCGTCCTGCAAGAAGTCAAATGATCACCCAAGCCTGAATGATTGCCTGGACCCCAGTCCAAACTGCCTCAACGAGCTCAACGCCATACTTCTCCGTTTTAGAATGCACCCCATAGGCCTTTCGAGTGATATTGAGAAAGCGTTTCTTAACATCAGGCTCAACGAAGAAGACAGATGCTTTACGAAATTTTTATGGCTCAGTGATCCCAGTGACCCCGAGAGTGATTTCCACACGTACCAGTTTGAAGCGGTCTTATTTGGAACAGTGTCATCGCCGTTTATTCTGCAAACCGTACTGCACACCCACCTTGACGCCGCAACCTCATCCCGTATCGCAGCAGACGTCAAGAACAACATATACGTTTGACAACGTGGTGACAGGTGTCGCCACTACAGACACCGCCATGGAATATTACAACACCGCAAACGCCATAATGAGTGACTGTGGCTTCAAACTCCGCGCATGGACCTCAAATGATGCTACAGTACGCGACCAAGCTCAGGCTGATGACATCAACGAGCAAAGACGAACGTCAGTGTCCTAGGCATGAAATGGGACACCGGTAGTGACCAACTATCATATGCAAAGAAAGCTGCTCCATCCCCAGATATTCTTCTGACCAAAGGCGCAGTCATAAGTCACAGCTCTAGCATTTTCGACCCACTCGGATATATTGCCCCCACGCACATTAAAGCCAAGGCCTTCCTGCAAGAACTATGGCAACACGGACTACACTGGGACGAACCCCTTACAACAGAACTGTCTGAAAGGTGGCGCAAAATCACCATCGAATTGGAAGAAGCCATGAACATCACTGTCCCTCGGAAAATATTGGACAACATTGACCCGCAAAATTGTGAACTACATGCATTTAGCGATGCATCCCCAGCAGACTACGGATGCGCCATCTACCTAAAGAGTGGAACCCAGGCATCTCTCCTCATAGCCAAAACCAGAGTCAAACCGCTAAAAGCCACTACCATTCCTCGCATGGAATTAATTGCAGCACTCACCGGCTACAGACTAGCCAAGTATACGCTAGAAGCACTCCAAGGGTTAATTCCAATGAAAAAACAAGTCATTTGGATCGATTCTCAGATCGTCCTACATTGGATTACAAGCGAAAAGAAACTTCCTGTGTTTGTTCAGAATCATGTGAATGAGCTCAGGAAATTCCCAGGTGAATTTCGCTGTGTGCAATCAAAAGATAACCCCGCTGACCTCCTAACTCGAGGCATCACTGCACAGGAACTGCGCGACTCCCCACTGTGGTGGACAGGCCCCAGCTGGTTGAGTACCGGGATGTACCCACCCACGCCAACACAACTTCTTCATAATGTACTCTTACAGCAAGCCGCCACTACTGATGACGTACCAGACCAGGTACGAGACGACACTAGCGACCACGCCCCAGATGTCAGAGACCAGACCCATCACCCCGCTACAACACCGCTGCAACACCCGGGTATCGCCAAGGTCATTGACGTCACAGGTTTCAGTTCGTACCGCAAGCTTCTCAGAATCACCGCACTTGTCCAGAAAATCGCCAAAGTCTGGATAACAAAGGATAAGACCAATCTCAAGACTCTGATCCAAGCCACTGCACAGGAACCTTCTGCCGCTGAGACACTGTGGATTAAAGCCATACAAACGGACTGCTATCACAATGAGATAGAAATCCTCAAAGGAAGGACCGCCACAGGACCCCTAGCTGGTCGCAGCAAAACACTTGTCAATCAACTTCGCCTATACCTCGATGAGTCAGGCCTGATTCGACTAGATGGCCGACTCAACAATGCCAGAAACAACCTCGACACCAAGTTCCCGTATCTGGTACCACGGAAGCATCTATTCACCGACCTTCTCGTAGGCAGGGCCCATGCCGCCCAATTACACTCGGGAATGCGATCTACCGTGGCATGGCTCCGCCAGCGATTTTGGATTCCGAGAATCCGGGAAGCCGTCAACTCACAACTCCGACGATGCGTCACCTGCAAGCTGATTATGGGAAAGCCCTATAGCAAACCAGAAACTCCGCCCCTTCAGGCCAGCCGCATCCAGCAAGCACCCCCTTTCACTGTTTCCGGTTGCGACTTTACCGGTGCACTAAATGTCAGACCCAAGGAGGGTGGTCCCGAGGCAAAAGTCTACATTGCCCTATTCACCTGTGCCATAACAAGAGCGGTGCACCTTGAAGTTGTTCCCGATATGACGTCACAGACCTTTCTGAATGCCTTTCGACGATTCTGCGCCCGCCGCTCCACTCCTTCACAAATGATTTCTGACAATGGCACAACTTTCATCGCCGCCGCCAATGAGATTAAGCAGCTAATGCAATCACCGGACATCCAGGCCCACATGGCTGACCACCGCTGCACTTGGACCTTCAACCCCAAACGCGCGCCGTGGTGGGGAGGGTTCTTTGAGCGCATGATTGGAATGACGAAGATGGCCATCATTAAAACTCTAAGAAGAGCGCGAGTAACACTGGATGAACTGACAACCTTTGTCACCCAAGTAGAAGGCATACTAAATGACCGACCCCTCACGTACATTGGTGACATGGACATCACTGCCCCTCTGACGCCAGCACACCTTCTCCACGGGAGACAGATAACAGGACTTCCGTACAAAGCTACCGACTTGGATGAACTTGCTGATCCGAACTTTGGAGATAATCTTAACAAACGCGCTAAACGACTGGCGGTACTGATTGATCCCTTTTGGCAACAATGGTCATCGGAATATATCCCTTCGTTAAGGGAGAGACATATTCGATCGAAGCGCGGTCATCGCGAAACCCGCGTAAAAGTTGGTGAAATCGTCCTAGTCCACAGTGATGAAACCAAAAGGGTCAATTGGAAGATCGCTAAAATTGAACGCCTGATCTATGGTCAAGATGGTATCGCACGTGCCGCACAAATAAAAACATCATCGGGAGTGACTAACCGCCCAATAGCGCGCCTTTATCCTCTTGAAGTCACTGCCACTGAAACTGCGCCAATCGCTGCCCAGGTTCACGAGAAACACAATGAAGCCCAGCAAAACACAATGCAACAGGCACCTGTAAACAACAGGCCACCAACACGCAATGCTAGCAAGAACGCCAGAAATAAGATAATGCAATGGGCAAACGTACTTAATGGCAAAGACGATTAAATGATACGTGTTATTTAGTACGAGTGACGAAGTGGCAGTTCAGGACATGTTATTTAGGGTGTGGCACAACGAGATAACTGATCCATAGGACAATATACATGTAATAACAATGTAATGAATATCCGTGTGAACGCGTCACAAGAATTCATATTAGTGCGTTATATAGGACTCTATAGTAGATCATACTACAAACTCATTATTGTCATTCGAACTGTCTCATGCACACTATATTCTGTGTCTTTAGCTGATTGAAATAGGACTTTAGAAATTTGACTACATATACATTGTACTTCGAATTAGTACAAGTCTGCAAGTCTCATATATACATTGTAGTTTTCGCAATCTCCACAGAGCAATTTAGAGATCCGGTTTGAATACAGGACACTTTAGAATTCAAGTTAATTGATCTTGATATAAATACGGTGTAATCTTTCTAGTTTATGATTGTTTACTCTAGGACTTTAAAGTAAAGGTGGCTACATTGACAGCTTGTTTTTACAAGGGATTGGTCCCTTTGATAGCGTACAAGTCATTTTGGTTTCAATGCCAGACACATTTTCCTGCCCTGGGGAGGATGTGCCATCGCACCTTCCATCATACACTTAATTACTGAGCATATAAGCTCCGCCTCCTGTCAGGCCATATTTGGATTGACTCCTTACGGTACTTTCTTGACCAATCGTGTTTACTTCCCCTTTTCGGACTTTTCTACCTGTAAAGCCTGTGATGAATAAAGTTAGTTAGCATAAGTATATCGTCGTTGTAACATCTCTCTGCATGTCTTGCATGGACTATACTCTGGACCACGTGGACTACATATGATAAACCTGCAATAGGCCGAACACGCAGGTTGTAAAAGGTGGTGTTATGACAGTTATATTGGGTTTATGGACATGTAATGAATTTAATGAGGATTAATCATTGAGCTATATTAATAGTTTGGCTGAAGCTGAATTGTGAGCTAAATTTAGTCATCTTCATCATTGCCATAGTTGTTCAGCACCCATTTTGAAATTATACAAATTATGTCAACTCAAAAGGGGTTGATTATGGCTCCAAAGAACAGCGTGCTATCAAAAACCAATACATTGACACCAAAATCAATCTAATATCACACTTACTTTTCAAGTTAGACCAATTCAACCAATTTTGGTTTATACCGTTTTTTGGGGGTAGGGGTAACCTTTGTTGACATTTGACCCCGCTGTCACTATAGAATATCCTGAATCACAGATATGATGCATAAAATTATCAAAGGACTTCATGAGGAAACTTTTGACCAAATTTGGTTGCTTTATCTACAGAATTGGGTGTATGAGAGGTGATCGGAATTTGAGCGCCTTTCAAACTGAAAGTCATTTTTTGAGAAAAAAACCTTAATTATGTTTTTTTTCTTTCTAAAAAAGACAATTTAAAGTATTGAGCCATGCTAAAAATGTGTTAGTTATGTCTAAACATGATAAATAAATGTTACATTTGAATCTAAGGTTGCCTCCTCTTGAATTATTCCATGAGAACTGAATTTTGCTATTTTGGCCAATTGCTCTCATGTCATAATCACGTACTGGGCTGTGCAGAAAAAACGTACTTGATCTGGGAGTGTTACCCATATTTTTTCCAAGGGTGACAACATATAGAACCGGAAAATCCAAAGTTTTGCTGTAGAAGAGAGATGTACACAAGAACCCCCCCCCCCCCCCCCCCCCCCCCAGAGCCAGGACTACTGGCCTTACTATGTATTGTCGGACGCCAAACGCTTCGTGCAAATGTTGAGGCTGAGAACCCCGAGGAGTATTATCGCCGCTGCATCTTCCTGCCATTCATCGACCGCCTGATTTCCCAACTGAATGACAGATTTTGTGGGAGATCAAATGATGCGATAAAGGCCCTGCTTCTAATACCTACCAATCTCGCTAAACTAAATGCAGAAAAAGAGGACACCATCGGCTCCTGCTGTGAAGATGACCTGCCCTGCCGTAGCAACTTCAAACAGGAACTCTGGCTTTGGAGACGTTACTGGTCTTCTGACGATGCCCAACTGCCGACTACCCCATCAGAAACCCTCCCAACCCTCAAAGCCAAATGCGTTGAGAAACTATTTCCGAACATAGTGATAATATTCCGTATAATTCTGACATTTTCAGCAACAAGTGCTAGTGTAGAGCGCACAAATTCAGCCCTGAGATTTGTCAAAAATACCTACCGGTCGACGATGGGTGAGGATAGATTCAACGCCCCTGTCCTTCTCTTCGTACACAGGGATATCCCACTGGATTATGGGGAAATAATTAACATGTACGCTAGTAGGCATCCCATACGGATGCTGTTCGCAAGCCCCCTTGTAGAGAAATAGGCGCATGGACATTTAGTAGTCATTGGGTTACATCGGACCTAGTATACCTTACCTTTGACACTTTACCCTTGAATTAGACTAACTGAAATATTATATTCTTATATAAGTATAAATGATTTCTCTTTATTTTTTAATCAGAGAGGAGTTGATGTTTACATCATTGACATCATTGCTTGGCGTATAGCTGAAGCCTACTTTCCCCTTTCAGATCGCATCACTTAGCATCATTTTCCCTGAAAAGCGACTATTTCTCATGCGATGTCATGCCCCTTAAATAGCCCTCAGGAACCCTGAAATCGCATATACGGGTTTCTAGTTTTAAATTTTTTTGGGGGAGGGCCCCCAGACCCCCGCCAGGCTCCGCCCTCTCGCCCCCCCCCCCCATCCCAAATTCCTGGATCCCCCTGCTACCTGCCTTTTAATTATTTCTGCCGATTCAAATTCCCGCCCGATGACGTCAGCAATCAATGAAGTCTCCTATTTGCCAGTTCTCAAAACATGGCAGCTACACAACAAAGCAGCAGTAGCTCCAGGAATAAATCACTGTTCACTTCAGCTTCGTAATCGATTGTACCCCCACTTTATTGTGTTTTGTGTGGTGTTCCTATTCAATCAATGATGTGTAAGGACCGCTGGTCCAGGTTTCTTGATTTTGATGCCCTTTTGTTTTTGGTCGTTGCTCTTTTGTTTAAAAACTGCACGTGCTTGAAATTATCGTTGTGGTCGTGGCCAGATATAAAGATTTCCAAGAAGGAATGTTGTTTTCGAGATGTTTGGACACTTAAGTACAATTTTGTACAAGATACCGGCAACTGTGTCCGGATACTGAAGGTAACTGATGTTTAACAGAGGCTGTTGTCTCGCTATGCGGGGCTGCAAATGCCTAGGACACTGTTTTTTGTCTGAAGGGTAACTTTGAAGACGGGTTTGATTCCTATTTGATTCCTGTTTATATACTATTATTTTGGGTCCCTATGGTAGGCTGGTGTAATTTGCTTGCCTGCCACAGTGTGTATTCAATATGTTTTAAGTTCCATGATGTAGATAGTACCCCTTTTGGAAGTAATTGTTAGTGTCCTCCAAGTAGGGTAGGTGGCAGCACAGGAACGTATGGGCCGAAGACAGTTTATGAAGACAGGTTGTGACTTTGATATTCGTCTTGTATTATGGTACAGAGCATGTACAAACTGTATTAGTTTAAGGGGCTAATTAAAGCCAAGTTATTGAAATTTTGTAAACTTGTATCTTTCCAGATTTATCATAGAAAAGATTGGATCGATGTCGTTATAACGATGTAAGGCCTTATTATGTTGGTTTTAATTGAGAAGGTGCATTATAAGCGGCCTACGAAATACCGAAGCGGAGACAAAATGGCGGCATGTTGTTTACGCCATGTGCAATAATCTTGGAGCTCAATGACACTCAGCTCGATGACGATGGCCCGCTACGGGCTAGTACTACGGTCGTACCGGGGTAAGTACCCAATTTTCTGCTTAAAAAGTAGTCTGGTAGGCGATATTATTGTGGTGTCCCGAGCCAACCAAATCTGTCTTCGGCCCGTGTTGCGGCCGGGGCGAAAACGGTGCATTGTTGTTGTTACTGTAGTCGACGAGCGAGACGAGACAATAAAGTAAGAGTTGAACATTAAAGCCGATTTGCAAGTTCATTAGTTCACTATATCATGTATATCGAGTACCAAAGAAGGCAAATCAAAGGACATTACAGCGTATAGGATTTAAAAAGAACCCAAATTAATATTGGAAGGCAGGAATAGTTGTGTCATCGCGCTCGGTTGCCGCGCTCGACCCGCGTATTCTGATTCAATGCATGTAAACATAATGGGAGACCATAGCTAGATTTGTCTTGTTGTGCCGTCAAATACAATGAAGCAACGTGTATGTGTACATGATGTGTAAGCTAGTTGCAGACTCGTGACAGCAAAAATAGAGCCGAAAACTGCGTTTGTAATTGTATGTGCGTTCGTATTGACCAACCCATGCTCGTTTTTGTACGGAGGCCGGTTAGGGTGAACTGTTTTTGATATTATTATGCACTGTTCTGAAATCGTGGTGACCTTAGTTTCCGAAGTGAGTTCGATACGCTGGCATGTCGTCAGAGATACATTGATAGTAGTATAGTGTGTCAGTGGGGAGCAGATTATTGCAAGATCAATAAATTAAATTTTGGTCAGGTTAAGTCCACTGAGCTGTGGTTGCAGGCCTATTTTGTGGGAGTTCACAAGTCTGAAGGGTTTATTTTTGGAGACAGAAAGTGTGTTATGTTAGAAAGTAGGTCTTTTAGTGTGATTATTTTTATTTTTTTTTAAAAATTTTTATTCGTTTAAAATACATGTACAATATTTGATATAACATGACAAGACATTGGATTATGAACAAAATAAAACGTACATGCATTACACTGGTAACCATGTAGGTCGAGACCTATTATATGGCACCAGATAATATGGGTTGTGTCGTCGGGGTGCCGGCGACATGCGCACTAAGTGGGCCGACAGTTTGCACAACGGCAGAAAGTGACGAAAGTGCACATGTCGTCGACATCCAAACGATCCAACCTGTCAAAATAATAAACATTAAGGGACGATTTAAAATGCATTTTTTTCAAATTATGTAATTGGACCGGGAGGCTGTTCCACAGCTTCGGTGTCCTCACCCAGTATGAGGCACCGAACGTCTCCGAGTGGAATCTCGGCTGCGCCAGTCGTAAACCGTCGCCCCTTACAGCCGGGGTTATATAAAAACGTGCATTAAAATCCAGGACATTATAATAAGAATCGTGCATAAAAACTAGATCCTTGATTTCCCGACGGTACGACAGGGGCAGCAGAGACTACGCTCGCAGACGCTCCACATATGGCATATCAGGGCCTAAAATGTGACGAGTCACCCTCCGCTGGACACGCTCTAAAGTTTCAAGATCACGTCGCACATGTGTGTCGAATACCACCGTACCATATTCAAGGCGACTACGCACAAGTGATTTATACAACATGATATTCAAATTAACGTCTGCAGTACGCCCGCATACACGCCTGATCATACCCCACATTCTACTTGCACTGCTTGCAATACCATTGACATGAGATGACCATGACAGGTCCGAAGAAAAGACAATACCAAGATCCTTGAATTTATCAACCCGAGACAATGCAAAACCATTGATATTGTAAAAGAAGTGTGTCGGATTTAACTTCCTAGTAACACTCATGACCATGCATTTGCTTGGGCTAAATGTCATGCCCCACCGTTTACTCCAAGCGTACAATTTATCAAGGTCGGTCTGAAGTAGCAGACAGTCGGTTACAGACTCTATCTCCCTACACATTTTGGAATCATCAGCAAAAAGATCCATGGCAGTACCGTCACTAACGACCTCAGCAATATCATTTACGTACAATAAGAATAAAAGAGGGCCTAAAATTGACCCTTGCGGCACACCAGACAGTACATCTAAAAGTGATGACTCCGAGCCATTAATCACAACTCTCTGCTTCCTATTTGTAAGATACGACGTTAACCAACTCAGAAGACGTCCACAGATTCCAAAGGAACGAATCTTATGTAATAAGAGGCAATGGGGAACGGAATCGAAAGCTTTAGCAAAATCCAAATATATAACATCAGTTTGACCCCCACTATCTAAGACCTGGCCCAGTCTATGCTGGAACTGAACAAGTTGAGTGGCCGTTGACCGCCTGTTACAGAAGCCATGCTGGCCTTTATAGACTGACGGACTTAAGACTGGATAGATACTGTTATAAATGCAACGTTCCATTACTTTAGAAACCACAGATAGGAGAGACACGGGTCTATAATTTGAAATCAAATGCTTGTCTCCCTTCTTGTACACTGGCACAACGTTAGCGATTTTCCAATCGTTTGGTAAAACACCTGTCTGCATTGAAACGTTGAATAAAAATGCGAGTGAAGAACACAGTGTAGAGGCACACTCCCTCAGAACACGATTAGAGACCCTGTCAGGCCCACAGGCCTTAGTCTTGTCCAGCCTGTTTAATACCGATTTCACCTCAACTGCTGTAAAGTTAACAGAATCAAGGTTATAATTATCATACATGGTAACCTCAGGTTTTCTCAAGTCGTTGTGATGAGAAAAATTGGAATAAAAATAACCATTGAAGGCATTTGCCTTGCGCAGAGGAGTCACAAAAGACTCATTGCCCAGCTTCGCTGTCTCTGGTACAGAGTTTGATTTGGTTTTTGCGTGATAGAAGTTCCAAAAACGTTTTGGGTTTCTACGCACTTCTGATCCAAGATTGTTTACATTCGCTTTGTATTTGTCACGGGTCAAATTTCTGAGTTCATTGCGCAGGCGCCGGTATTTCCTCCAACTGGAGTCACTGTTCCTGTTTTTTGCGCAGCGGCGGGCAGCATTCACTTTTGTTGACATGCGTCTCACTTCGCGGTCAATCCATGGCGGATAGCTTTTGTCACGAATAGTTTTCCGCGGAATAAAGCGGTCTAATCCAGTGTTATACACACCTAGCCACTCTGACCACAAATTGTCAATGCCGTCCTGGCCATTTTGCAAACAGATATCAGAGTTGGGACCAAGCTCTTCACAAAGGAATGACCTTAGACCTGTGTAGTCCGCACGCGTAAAGTCATAAACAACGCGCGAAATTCCAACACGACGGGGCATTCTAGTACGGAAATTCGACACTACGGGAAAATGATCAGAATCGTACATTCCTGGCCATGTTTCCGTGTCACTGAATCGCTCTGGTTGATTTGTCAGGATTAAGTCGAGTATGTTTCCATGCTTATGAGTAGGGTTGAGGACGAGCTGTGTTAACGAGAAATCGTTCACGATATTACAAAACTCCCCAGACACATGAGAGCCATTGACACTAGACACAGTGTCCCAATTGATGCTCGGAATGTTTAGGTCGCCTGAGAGACAAATATTGCTGAATTCTCCCTCACAACTTTTGAGAACGTCCCTGAGGTCCCCCAGGAACGCCATCTGCTCATCGACATTATCCGGTGGATTATAGCACACAATAAGAGCAAAAGGCTCGTCAGAATCTGGTTTGACCTCGCACACAAGAATCTCGAAGTTTTCTTTTTCCAGGTCAGTTCTACGGTACGACGGCATGTCCGATCTACATGCCATTAGAACGCCGCCACCACGTTCTTGTTCCTGCGAGTTGCGGTCCCTTCGATGGATGGTGTACGAAGGCGGCAGTATTTCACCGTCTGCTACCTCTGCGTTTAACCAAGTCTCCGAAACACACACGAAATCAAACTGATTACAAAGCACCAACTGCTGGAATTGCGCCAGCTTATTTTTCGACCGATTTACAGTTTTTAGACTACGAGCGTTCAGCAACATAAATGAGTGGCCATCCCTGACTGCATGTTCTCCAGCGGAGTTGTCTCGACACATTGCGTCATCCTAGCGGTTTGCATTCGCTCCACGGTTATATCCTTCCTGGCGGTTGTTCGTGTTTCGTGTTACTGTTTGGTTACCCTGAGGTCGATTTCGGCTATTCATTTTATCGTTTCGATTATTCTCGTTGGGGACATATTTCTGTTGCTTGGCGACCACTCGCGAGCCTTTGACCTCAAGCACGTCGCCAGCGCCTGGGAGATTTTTCACAATTGTCCGTATATTATTCTCGGCGATTCTCTGTGACAAAGGCTTATCGTTCGAAATATACACATTACTGTACTGACGACACTCCTTAAGCGATTGTTTAGCGTCCATTATCAGAGATTTGTCCTCATACGACCGGCACGTGGCAATAATCAGGCCTGGGCGGTCATTGTATGAGCGTTTGCGTTCGACTTTTTGAAAAGACAAGTCCTTCAGCTTTAGCCCTTCCCGCAAAAGGGCTTGTGTCTTGTTTGCGACATTTTCATTCTTTCCCTCCTGTAGATTTCGAATCACAATATTCAAAAACTCCGCGGAGTCATCCGACTTTCTTCTAAGAGCAGCCACCTGAGCTTTCACTTCTGCCACTTCCACTTTTACTTTCTCACTAACGATGTCGTTCACCTTGCGTAACACAGATTCCTCAATTGTCCGCTCAAGCGTATTAATCTGGTCCGTAAGCTTTCTCTCTATATCATTGACGTTGCCCGTAAGGTTAAGTATAGCATTCATAATGTCCTTGTTACTGAACGTTTTCTGACCTGGGTTTTTCGGTGTCTTTGTCACAGCCGTTGCACGAATCGGTGAAGACCCCCCGGCGGCGTTAATACAGGAGGGCACTGGTGATGAAACATCATCTGAAGAACCGGTAACGTCAGCACAGCCTACAGCTCCACAAACACTCACATCGGCAAGGACCGTCATATCACTTTCACCTGACACCTTTCGCCATTTTAGAAGCGACCCTATGTCTGTTTCACACAGGGTCTTAGACCGACCACGCTTATTTGCGCGTTCGGGTGCATGCTTTGTCGTGCTTTGTGTTTGGTCTTTGATCGACGCCATCTTGTTATATTCCCAACTCACCAACGACAGTGATTAAGTCCGCCTTTTTCACAGAATAACAACACGTTAACCGACTGAAGCCAAGATATTCCAAACGTGCTGTTCCTTAGTTGATTTATGAGACCCCTGAAAGACTAGTTTGTGCACGTAAAATCGTTGTAAAGTTCGAAAATTTAGGAGCTCCAAAAACTTTCAACTGTTGTTGTTGTTGTTGTCGTCGTCGATATGGATACTCCAATAGGACGTGGAAGGGGGGCGACTACCACATGCCCCAAGTGTCAGAAATGCAAATCACCACCCAAGGGAATAAGAGCCCCCTTACAGAGTATTCCAGTGGGCAGACGAGACCAAAGGTTGCATATCGATTTTGTGGGGCCCATTAATCCACCCTCCAGAAGAGGAAACCGTTATATCATGGTGGTGGAAGATGCATTCACCAAGTGGCCCGAGGCATGGCCAATGAAAAATCAGAAAATCTCCACCTGTGCAAGAGTTCTAGTCAACGAATATGTCTCGCGTTTTGGTGCACCCGAGGGTATACATTCCGACCAAGGGGGGAATTTTGAATCAAAAATCTTCGGAGAGATGTGCAGCTTATTAGGCATTGAGAAGACTAGGACAACTGCATATCACCCGCAATGCAACGGTCAGGTTGAAAACCTGAATAAAAGTCTGAAGAAAATGCTAACAACCCTTGTAGATGAAAAGGGACGGGATTGGGATGACAGATTACCATCAGCACTCATGGCATATAGGTCCAGTATACATGAGTCAACAAAGGAAACTCCTTTTGCAATGACTTTCGGAGCTGAAATGCAAATACCTCTTGACCGCATGAATGGAACATCTACATGTGGCTCTGCTTCCCCAGAAACAACAGTATATGTGAAGGATCTCCGAGAGAAAATTGAAACATCATATCGAAATGCCAGGGACAACCTGAAGACGGCTCAGAGGCGACAGCGACAGTACTATGACCAGAAGATGAAATATTCTTCTTTTTCCCAGGATGATTTAGTCCTCTTCAGAGACTATCATCTTCGGCCAGATGAGGTTAACAAGTTCCACAAGCCATGGAAGGGACCTTATAAGATTAAGGAAAAGATATCAGAGGTGAACTATAGGATTGTGCCTCTCGATGGGAAAACCAAGCAAACAAAAGTGGTCCATCTGAACAACTTGCGGCGCTTCTACATTAGAACGGAGGATGAGCCACGTCGGGTGGATGATCATTGTTGCGTATTGAGATAAGTTTTAGTATTGCCCTATTTTTGGGACACTCTGTATACAGAGTCTACATTATGTTCTTGAGGTTTTCTCTACAACGTGGGTTTTTTCGCTCTTGCCAACTTCTGCCCAATGGAAGTGTTGTTTTGGTAATTTTCTCGCGAAAGTTTACCATTTTTTGCCACAAGCAAATGAATGCAATTTCTCCAAACCCGCAGACTGTGGTGGAGAGGGTCCTCTCAACGTTCTGTAAGTACTGACAAGGTTAAATAATATGTAAAAGATGTTTTTATTTGGGCACAAAGCTGTGCATGTAATCTCATCGGGTGATGCCTGTTCACTTCGGACACCCGCGCTGGTTGAATAGCTCTCTGCTCCAGTTTATAGCAGTCTGTTGATAATCATGTAATTCAATAGGTTCTTGATGATCTTTTTATGAGTTTCTGAGAGTGTTGTCCGTGTACACACTGTTTTAGGCCTAGAAATTGAGGCTGAATTGGGCTACAGGTCATGCCAAAATTTGTCACATGTAGTTCCATCTTATAACGCCAGAGGGCGACTGTGTAGTGTTGGTGAGTTTACAGCTAAGTTAAATTCGGAGTACAGTTCGTCCTTTCCCCTCTCTGGCCCACATAGTTTTAGAACGTTGACATCAAGATCATCTCATGATATGGCTTGGAACGGCTTAGATCTTCTGGCAGACGCCATTGCTCTCAGGATGGAAGAGGTGACACGGGAGATTGAGACCTTGGAGGCAACGGTGCAGAGGACTCCACCAATTCCTGCACCTAGGATTCGTAGGCCTCCCTCAGCTAGGACGGCTTCTTCCCCGATACCTCAGCCGAGAACGACACCAGCACCCAGGCCTACTCCCAGGCCTAGGACGCCACGGCAGCCAAGACCAGTATCGCCCCCTCCGATGTCCAGTGCAGCGCCGCGGTTCATCGCTGAGCCAAGGCCAACACTCGCAAGCCCTAGCATCCCTGCTAGTGCTACGCCACCATTGACATCAGGGAACAGAAGCACATATTCACAAATTGTCGCAGAGCCGAGGCCAGTGCATTCGAGTACCCCGGCTAGTGCTCAGCCGGCCTTATCGTTGCCACGTCCAGACCTACCACCAGATATGAATGCTAGTAGGTTGAATCCAGGTGCTTCGACCTTTCCAAATCAAAGCTTGCTGCTTGCCCGTGAGTTCAGGAAACCAACTATAGTGATAGATAAATTCAGTGGTGACCCTACACAGTACGCGTCTTTCTGCAGACAATTTAATGCCCGAATTGTGAACAATGCGTATTCTAATGATGAATGCATGAGCTACCTATTGCAATTCACCAAAGACGAGGCAAACAAGGTAGTTCGTGGTTACGCCTATTTGGATGCAAACCTCGGGTTTCAAGCTGCGACATCGGAGCTGCAGCGCAGATACGGTGATCCCAACTTTGTTGCTGAATGTTATATCAAAAAGGCTTTGGACTGGCCTCCTGTGAAGGCAGATGATCCTAAGGGATTGGATGAATTTGGAATTTTTCTCCGAGAATGCCAGTTCGCTGTTCAAGAAATTGGGGCCTTGGGAGTGCTTGAATATTCCGAAAACCTACGTAAGCTGGTGGGAAAACTGCCGTTTAAAATGCACGATCGATGGCGAACTATCGTTCATAGTGTACGTGCGAGAGGCGAGCATGCGTCTTTCGCTATGTTGGTCGACTTCGTCTTGGTTGAGGCCAAAAAGTCCAACGATCCTGTGTATGGGCGTAATGCATTACAAAATTCGGCACCGTCATCTGCGGCTGGGGTCAAGCCTGTACCAAAACCTCGACGCATCCTAGAAGAAACTAACACAAGGCCAAGGACACTCATGAAAACTGGGGTAGATCAACCTGAGACATACGCTAAAACTGCTAACGGTAGTGGGGCTGGAGACACACGCAAGTGTCCCCTGTGTAGTGCCGACCACCGCCTGTTTAAGTGTAAAAGATTCTTTGAAATGACTGTAGAGGCAAGGAAAACATGTGTAAAAAATCACAAACTTTGTTTCAACTGCCTGCGCAGTTCGCATGCAAAAAAAACGCCTGCCATTCTCCAGTATGGTGCCGAGTGCAAGGGTGTGGCGCCGAACATCACACATTATTGCATGAAACGAAAGCTCCCGCTGCCAATGGAACCATGGCACCAGAGGTTGTGCAAAATATGTGTTACGCTACCAATAGTGATCAAGGGAAAAAAAGTCTACCTCATTTTCAACTGCTACCTGTGTACGTCTACAAAAATGGGTGGTCTATTCCTACTATTGCAATGCTGGACTCAGCCAGTCAACTGACCATCATCCATCATTCACTCGCAAAGGACCCTCACCGAAAGGCAGTGCACTGAAAATGACTGCATCACACTGCTTTTGACTGAAACCCCCACTGCATATGACTGTCTTAGGCATATCATTTTTTCTAAATGTTTTAAAACCACTGATTTTGACTGAAAGACCACTGCAAAGCACTGCCACCTGCATATCATTATGAACGACGTATTTCAAAAACACTGCCTATGACTGAAAGACCACTGATTTCCACTTCTCCAACTCTGATCGAAACCCGTGGCATTTTCAACATGACTGAAAACCACTGCTTTATGACTGGTGAGATTAAGACTTGATGGCAGTGTAAAGCAGTGGTAATTGCAGTCAAATTCAGTGTTAAATATCACCCATAATGCAACCTGAGACAGGAAGATAGTAAGTTTGAATTTGATAGTCAAACATTCAAGAAATCATGGTAGCTCTTCATATTTCTCGATATTTACCCGAATTTCAATATGAGAAGAGGGGAGTTTTAGTCAGTTTGAATTGGAACACACTAAGGAGCCAAATGAATGCAAAAAGGGTAATCTAGACAGACACTGAAGTTGTATTTTCAGCAAATCAAGAAGGCTGTAGGCCCTATAGGTGTTGTAATCCATGCATACACTGCAAGATATCTGCATGTATCTTCATGCATCTACTGTAGGCCCTATAGGTGTTAATTGTAATGTATGCATACACTGCAAATTATCTGCATGGGAGCTCAATACACATCAATCAGTAGATCATTATTCTACAGGCCGCGTGCAGTTACTTTATTTGGACGTCAATTTGATCTAGCTTCAATCCCTGACATCACTGACAGTAGCTATGTGCCATGTAAAGTTTCAATTGTCTAGTAACCCATCTGACCACTGTCATTATGACAAAGTTTGCAATGACGTAGGTCAAGGACGTGAATTTGTCATCTTTTTACTGTGTCACGTCATCATGCAATGGCGATGTCCTCTATTTGTGCAGATGACGTCATCACTGCCATATTGGACGCAAACACACCGTCTAAAATAGGACAGCAAAAGTAACAGTTCGCTAGAAGTTTTTGCTTTTTCGAACAATTTCTTTGGTTGTCATCAGCACAGGGGGGTCACGTCCCCCAAACCTCTCTCGGCATCCATGCCTGCATGCCATTAAATAAATTATTCATATTAACACTGAAAATGACTGCTCCCTCCAAGAGGTTTTGGAAATGGCAGTCAAAATCAGTGGTGTTTCAGTGTGGATTCAGTGTGCTGCGAAATATTTAAATTAACACTGAACCCCACTGCCAGCCCTGTGCATGATGCATAGTGGGGAGTCATTTTCAGTGTCAAAAGCAGTGGAAATCAGTCAGCCTAAATATTTAAATGAGCACTGCTTTTGACTGCCTTACCACTGATTTTGACTGTCTTACCACTGCTTATGACTCCCTAACCTCTATTTTTGATTGCTGTATAACTGTATGCTTTGGTATTGCGTGACTGAAAAACACTCCCTATGACTGCTTTCCACTGATTTCAACACTGCCATAAAAATGTGAGGTAACACTGCAACCTGACTGAATCCTGACTGATATCACACTGCGTTTCGGTGAGGGGATCTAGGACTAAAAGGTCACAAAAGGGAACTGACTATAAACACTATGAATTCTACTGCTGTTATGGACTCACAGATTGTATCCTTTGGTCTCAAACCTCGTGATGCAGGAAACAGTGCATGCATGTATATTAACGGGGCATATGCATTGAATATTAGAAATTTTCAGTGCACTACTCAAATGTGCAATCCTGAATGGAGTCATTGTAGTGGTCTGAATATTCCCCCTGAAATCAAACCAGGGGATGTAAAGTTGTTGATAGGCCTAGACAATCCAGAGGCGCATGTACAATTAGAGGTAAGGCGGGGTTTGCCCGACCAGCCGTTGGCGGTCCGTACCAATTTGGGGTGGTCTTTAATGGGAGGTGATTGTAACGCTGCGCACACGTCCGAGCCGCCGTCAGGGAACAGAATCGCCTTGGAGGAAACGAACAGAGACTTAGAGGAATTCTGGAGCACAGAGGCATTTGGCGTTTCCTCAAATTGCGCAAAGCCGACCTCTGTGGAAGACACAAGAGCCCAGAAAATTCTAGAGGAGACAACCACCCTTCGTGATGGCCACTATGAAGTTGGTATGCTGTGGCGGGACTCCTACTCAACACTACCAAACAACATCGTTGTTGCAAGACGTCGCTTTGACCTTCTAATGAAGTGATTCAACCAAGATTCCGAGTATGCAAGGCTGTATCATGAAACTATAAAGGGTTATGTTGCCCAGGGTTACGCTAGATTGATGACCCCGATGGAGGCGGCAGCATCTAAACCCTGTACTTGATATCTTCCCCACCATGGCGTGGTAAACCCAAACAAACCAGGCAAGGTTCGCGTGGTGTTTGATGCTGCCTCCTCTTTCCGGGGTCAGTCTCTCAATAGGTCTTTGATGCCAGGGCCTGATCTACTAAATAGCCTTTTTGGAGTCTTGCAGCGTTTCAGGCTGCACGCGGTAGGCCTTGTGACCGACATCCGCACAATGTATCATCAAGTGCGTGTACCCGAATGCGACGCAGACTCATTGCGCTTCCTCTACAAGGAAGATCTGGGTCAAACTGGCCCCCCCACAAACATATCAAATGGTCTCGCACGTCTTTGGCGCCACAATGCGCTGCTTGCCAAGGGTGGTTTTTCAACTCATCAGTGGTTATCGAATAACGCAGAGGTCATGAAGGCCCTCGACAGCTTGGATTTGTCTACCCGGGAGGTCCTGTTCGATCACAGTGAACATGTACTGCAGAGAACACTGGGGATACGATGGGACGTAAACGATAATGTCTTCACCTTCATCAGTCAAGTTAAGGACAACCCGAGTACTAAACGTGGCCTCATCAGTACTATGAGTTCGGTGTTTGATCCTTGTGGATTCATAACACCATTCACCCTCAGAGCAAAACTCCTGGCCCAAGCGCTCTGGAAAACTGGTATTGGATGGGATGATGCTCTGACCCCAGATGTTGACGAAAAATGGCAGTCATGGCTGGATGAGTTGGATCAGCTACCAGGTTTCAAGTTGCCGAGATATCACCCGCATCTTTCGACACGTGCCGACCTCATTGAGTTACATACCTTCACTGACGCGTCAGAAAATGCATTCGCTGCTGCCGCGTATCTGCGCTATGCCACTGAAAGTGGTTACGTGAGTTCATTGCTGGCATCGAAATCGCGTGTTGCTCCGTTGAAGCTCTTGACTATACCGAGGTTAGAACTCCAGGGGGCGCTGCTTGGTGCATGTCTGGCAAAGACGTTGGAATCTGAACTCAAAATACCGCTCACGCGTAAAGTCTACTGGACTGACTCTGAAATCGTTTTCAAGTATCTACAGAATCCGGCGAGGCGTTTTAAACCGTTTGTCGCAAATCGAATTGCGGAAATTTTAGAGCTCACGGAGGTGCCAGAATGGCGTCATGTGCCTACGGACATAAACCCCGCTGACTGCTGTACGCGTGGTCTTTCTATTGATAATTTGATAGGCAATAAACTCTGGTTGCAGGGACCCGCCTTCCTCACCGACTCTGACGAAGCATGGCCTGGTGTAAAGACGGATTCTGGTGTGGGACCAACATTAGAACCTGATGACCCTGAAGTGAAGAGGACTGTTCTCAATTTGGGTAAAGAGGACAATCTTCAAAGTTCTGATGAAGACGATACCAGTCAATATGATGTATCTCAGTTTATTGCAGCTGAGCATATCTCAAACATGACAAAGCTTGTCAGGATGACCGCCTGGGTCCAGCGTGCGATTTGCAATTTCGCCTCAGCCGTCCCTAGATTGAAGCGTGTTGCCTGCAAGGAGCCAGACATTACCGCGAAGGAGCATGAGCAGAGTTTCCAGTTGTGGGTTGAAGTCGCCCAGCGTGATGTGTATGGTAAAGAACTCCAATTTCTGGAAGACGGAAAACCTCTTAGATCCGACAGTGACTTGTTTAGCCTGATGCCTTTCCTGGATAGGAAGTTGAAGTGTCTGCGTGTTGGTGGTCGAGTTGGAAAAGCACCAGTCCCAGATGGTTCAAAACATCAGATTATACTGCCTGCCGTCCATCATATTACCAGACTCATCGCAGACAAAGTCCACAAGGAGTTGAGATATGGGGGACAAGAGCACATAATCGCGGAAATGCGCCAGTCATACTGGCCAGTCAAAGCCAGGCTTGTTGCAAAACAATCAATTCGACGTTGTTTCTACTGCTATATGCGAAAGGTTAGACCAAGAATACCGAGAATGGCCGATCTTCCCCTCTGTCGTCTTGATGTCACCTCGGGAGTATTTCGCCATGTGGGTGTTGATTACTGGGGCCCATGTTGGTAAAAGTACATAGGAGCACAATCAAACGGTGGGGCTGTTTCTTGTCACCTCAAAGGATCGTGTGGCATTTCAATACGCCTTCGGCGCCACATTTTGGCGGGGCGTGGCAGCGCATAGTCAGTTCTGTAAAGAAAGCGTTAAGTGCCACCCTTAAAAACACATTGGTTAGTGACACTGTGCTGCGTACTGCATTGATTGAGGTTGAAGCCGTCTTAAACAGCCGACCACTTACCCACAACAGTCCTGACCCCGAAGACTTCGAGCCACTCACACCAAACCACTTCATCCTTGGAAGGTCCGACAACAAATTGCCGCCTGCCGCATGTGCAGACAAGGAAGTAAACAGTCGACGCAGGTGGCGTCAGTGCCAGGTGATCGCGAATCAAGTCTGTCGGCGATGGCAGAGAGAATATCTACCGACTCTCACAGCCAGAGTCGCTGGACAAAGGATAACAAGTCAGTGGTGGTTGACAGTTTGGTCATGATTATGGAAGACAATCAACCGAGAGGGCAGTGGGATCTGGGCAGGATAACTGCAGTGTATCCCGGGGAAGACGGTAGAGTCCGCGCTGTTGATGTCAAAACAGCATCAACTACTCTTCGCAGACCAGTCGCAAAAATCTGTGTACTGGAGGAACATGCGCATCATCCTCGCGAATCCAACAATAATTGAGTATATTCCTAGTATCGTGTAATGTCGAGTCTGCTCCGTTTTGTCGCTGGGTTTATAGCTCCCTTTACATTACTTCTTGTCAAAATTATCATTTGACTCCTGTTCATGACATGTTTGTAGTCAAAGAACACTTGTTCTGTGTCTAGTCTAGAATGCTGCAGAAAATCTCGTCATGTTGAGATTCATTGTATCAGTATTAATCAACTCCATGTTTTACTTATCTTAAACTGGTTTAGTTTAGAAGTTACCAATTTAGGTGAATTATTTCATGTTTGTACTTTGACTATGTTTATTTGGTTGAACAGCTGTAGGTCTGTGCACACATATAATCATTCTTAAAACAGCAGTAAGTTAGGGCTGACCTGTTTTTATTACATTATTAGTGTTCATATCTTCACTATTCGTCCATGTTATGTACTGTAATGTGCACCATGTTTGTATTTGAGTTGTATTGACTAGTTGAGACAATCATTGGACATTGTAGATTGTTCCTTTTGGTTATATTATCTCGTTATAGTTGTACCACCTTGGTACTATACTCCGTCAGGGGGGCGGGTATGTTGCGTATTGAGATAAGTTTTAGTATTGCCCTATTTTTGGGACACTCTGTATACAGTAGTCTACATTATGTTCTTGAGGTTTTCTCTACCACGTGGGTTTTTTCGCTCTTGCCAACTTCCGCCCAATGGAAGTGTTGTTTTGGTAATTTTCTCGCGAAAGTTTACCATTTTTTGCCACAAGCAAATGAATGCAATTTCTCCAAACCCGCAGACTGTGGTGGAGAGGGTCCTCTCAACGTTCTGTAAGTACTGACAAGGTTAAATAATATGTAAAAGATGTTTTTATTTGGGCACAAAGTTGTGCATGTAATCTCATCGGGTGATGCCTGTTCACTTCGGACACCCGCGCTGGTTGAATAGCTCTCTGCTCCAGTTTATAGCAGTCTGTTGATAATCATGTAATTCAATAGGTTCTTGATGATCTTTTTATGAGTTTCTGAGAGTGTTGTCCGTGTACACACTGTTTTAGGCCTAGAAATTGAGGCTGAATTGGGCTACAGATCATGCCAAAATTTGTCACATGTAGTTCCATCTTATAACGCCAGAGGGCGACTGTGTAGTGTTGGTGAGTTTACAGCTTTTGTAGTTGTATTTGTTTTCAGATCTGAAATATTTTAGTTCTGTAAGTTATGAGTCCTGTATTTGTGTATTTGCAGAAAACTATATCACACCTTACATCGTAAGAATAAAGGTTTGGTCTAAGACGTTGAAATTAAATCCGGAGTACAGTTCTTTTTTCCCTCTCTGGTCCACAATCATCCTTATAAAACATCAGAGAAGAAGGATTTCATTGAGAAACTTGAAATGGAGTCAGCTGCTGAGAACTCTGAGACTGACTCTGAAGAAGAGGTAGAGACTATGCCTTTAGAATTTTTGAAACTGCCTATGGGAAGTCTTGTGAAGAAACCCCAGAATCTCGTGGACAAGACAAGCAGATGTCAAGACCAGATTTGAGGGACCCTCTTGGTGCTGCTTTAGATACGCCAGAAGGGAAGGGCCGCTTTGGTACCCCTAACTCTCAATCTGGTTCCCCCGACGTGCAACGTCCAGGGATGGGACCATCAGATGGCGCAGTAGATCCACCAGATGGGGAATCTGCAATAGATATTCCAAACCCAGACCTGGATGGCACCGCCTCTTCAATTGATTCATCTGTGTATGATCCAGCAGACGAAGTACCCATGAACAAAAATTGCTTAAGACCACGTAATGATATTCAGAGGCCTGCACGTTTCCGTTTGTCAATCGATTGCGCCGCGCGTGACACAAACCAACGCGATTCCGCATCAATGCAACAGAACAAAATGCGATGGCTCAAGCGCGCCAGAAAGTTAAAATTGAAGCGCATCTCAGCAATGACTTAATAGTGAAAACCTGTTTGTAGCTTTAAACAATTCCTGTAAGGGAGATTTCCATTATAATCAATCTCTTAACTTTCAGTTGACAACAATGGATGTGGTGGTGTTGGATGCCCTACCAGATCAGGAATTCATGGAGGCCACGGAAAAGTAATTTGGTAACTGTGAAGGAAAAACTAGTAGAGTTAGTCTGTTCCAGTAATTTAACAAATCACGAATATTTTCCCTTGAGGTAGAATGACTAGATGCTGACTCTGAAAATACAATCTTCGGATAAAGTATACCCAATTTTACTTCTTGGAGATTCCATGTTCAAGCAGTGCAAGCCATCCATTGACATTTACCTAATTGCCCATTCGGGAGAACGGATTGAACATGTAGCTGAGGCTGTCAATATCCTAGTGTTAAAGCAAGAGCGGTTGTCCTGAATCATGGGTTAAACCACACAAGGAACTTAGGAGAACCACAAGAGTTGAAGAAGATTACCTCAGAATTATACCAGACACTCCATGCCAAGTATCCAAATCTGACATTGTACCATCTGCAGCCACCCATACCCCCATCCTTACGAGATAGGCAACACCAAGTTGAAAATGTGCGACGAATCACCCAAATCACCGGGTTTGTTCCGATTCCACATCCAGATCTCCAAGGGAATGATTTTGGAGGTGATAGGTTCCACTATTCGAAGAGTGGATTAGCAAGGGTTGGTGAGCACATCATCTCATCTTCATCTCTTCGTCCGAGGTAACTTGTAACCAGCCTTAAATGTGGAGCTCGCCAAGCCAGGATCGAGAGCAAGTGGACTCATAGAGAATTGAAGAAACCAGGCTGTGGTAAGTTTGTGACATTTTAGTACTTTATAGATATAGTCCTCACATCGCCTTCGTGTATGGGAGGTCAATTATAGCTGCGCCCAAACATTAAAATGGTCTCTCCGACCGGATACGGTTATCACTGCCAGACCTGATTGGATTGGTACCAATGCAGGTGGAATCTAAGGATTTGCAGTATTTGGATAGATGTAAGGAAACATAGACATTTTGTATCGTTCACTAAATTGAAGAAATAGACTCTTCAGTGTGTGCTGGAGTTATAGTATAGACACTCAGTTGCAGCAGAGAGTGAAATGAACACCCTGATTACTGGACACTCGTTTGTACGAAGATACTGCGAGAGGTATTTAGTGCCCCAAGGACTTCATACAGTTCTCAGAGGACAGGCTGACTTTGCCGCTAGTTTTGGACTGCAGCCAGGAAGCCACGTATTTGTAGCGGGTGTAGGCGGACTTAGTGCTAACCGTCAAGGGAATATTTTCATTTCGCAGCAGATTAACAGGACAGAGCCGGACGTTCTTCTGTTGGATCTGGGATCGAATGACCTGTCAGGAGGGTGCGACCCACATCAATTAGCAAGACTGGTGTGCGACCTGTGCGTAGATTTATTGGATCGGACCACTATTGGGGTAATCGTGTTATTTCCAGTTGTAGAACGCCGTCGAAACTGGAATTGCCCCAACACAGAGTTCGACAGGAATAGGCGGATCTTTAATCACCTCATGAGGCTGACATCGCACAGAGACAACCGGATATGTGTCATGCGCCATGATAGGTCAATCCTGGTAAACCTGAGGCCCGGACTCATCAGTGGTGACAACATTCACGTTACATCAAGACTAGGATTGCGCCTGTATCACTTCAGCATCAGGAGAGCTTTGACAGTTGGTCAAAACAGATTCAGAAGGCTCTACCTGCAGTAAGTCTAGGATATTTACCTAGAGCAGTGCAGTGTATCGTGTGCGTATCGGTGAATTACATTCATGTACATCGTCGTTAGATATTAGTTGATTAGTTACTTTCATTTTGTATCTAGAACTCTGTCTATTCATATGTACAGTGTATCCAAGTACAGGCTGTCTAGATAGTCAGATTGGTACTGACTACCTGCATCAGAAAATAAATCCCAAACCTAGATTGCTGTTTTAATATAGAAATCGAGACATAGACGTTATGGCTGATGCATTCCCAGGAACTAGGAGGTCACAGAGAGCAACAAAGTTACCTGCTCACCTGAAGGATTACGTCTTGGGACAATTTCATAGCGGTACCCGATCGCCACCGGCACCATCGACTGCTTCATCGTGTCTAATGGATAGACTTGTGCGGGAGTGCCAGGGCATAGAGCGGGATATTGAGAGATACTGCGACAAGACAGATAGGATCATTCATGATGAGAACAGCAGGCCCATCCTAAAAAAGCTGGATGCGCGTCTTGATCAATCCTTCAAAGAGCTGCTTAGAGTAAAAGAACGGATATTAGACGAGGGAGAGCAGCTGTACCCGGGTGAAGTGGAGGAAACCATCGAAACTGTTGAAGTAGCAAAGGAGAAGATAGAGGACTGCCAAGATAAGATTGCAGTGAGTCTATCCTTTGACCCAGTCAGAACCCCAGGAACACGGACGAGGGTAAAACAGCCAGAGCTTAGCCCTATAAGAAGTAGAGTCCTACACACTCCTGCATGGGGGGAGTCATCCGAGGACGAGACCCCTGATTTAGAGACAACGATGAAGAAGGAGGAAGCTCAAATGAAGAGGAAAATCGCAGAGATGCAGACAAGACAGCATGAACAGATGGAGAAACTAGCTGAGCAGCATGCCAAAGAAGAGGCCGAGAAAAAGGCTCGGGAAATAGCCAGACAACAAGCACTACAGGACATCGCGGCAGAGGAGAAACTCCTCAAACGGATAAAAAAAGGAGAAGCGAGAGCGTGAGGAGACGCTCATCAGAACACGTGAAGTGGCACGGTGGAAAGTGCTTGATGAAATTACAGCTGAGGAGAACAGACTCACGATCGCAGCTGAAGAAAAAGTCAAAATTGCTGCCGATAAGGCCGACCGAATCAGACGTGCAGTAAAAGAGGACCTCGTCAGGCGAGACGTAGGACTAGAAGACCGAGTCATGCCATCGCTAGATGCTAGGAAACCTCTGAAGGTCAAGCCAGAACATATTACCCATAGGATAAAGATGGAGACGACCAACCCTAGGGCTGGGACAAGGCCAAAGACGTCCACCCAAGTGATGACAAGGCAGAGACCTAAAGTTGAGGCTACCCCTGCGACCTTGGATGCTTCATATCAACCCATAGATGAGGATCTCCCTAACCACTCCGATCCATTTACACCGAGATTTGATGAAGGTAGTGAGCTTAGAAAGTTCTTCCAAGGAGTGGCAAAGCCATCGTTGCCTAAGTTTTCTGGAGCCAAAGATCAATTCCATGACTGGTGGGAGCAGTTTGACATTTTTGTGAATCGTGCAACCCCCCAAAAGTGCCCGTCCGCTTTAAAATGATTATGCTGAAGAATAACTTGTCGGGAGACCCACTAGATCTAGTTAAGATACCAGGATACTCGGATATCCAATATGAGATGGTGCTTGACAAACTGAAAACCAGATATGGTGGACAAAAGCGTCTATTACAACGACACATCGAAGCTATCATGGCCATACAACCCCTGAAAGAAGAAAATTTGAAAGGCCTTGCTGACTTTTCAAACCAGTTATTTGACGCAGTAGCGAAGTTGAAGGATGCTGCACTATAAAAAAAAACGGAAGAATTTACAGAAATATTTTTACATATGGTTCTGTAAATCAACAATTTGCCGTGATTTAACCGTGCTTTTTGGTGAATTTAAAGAAACAGCAGTGAATTTAGAAAATTCCTACCTCATCTTATCAACTTTGCTGTACAGATTGCACAAAACTGTATCAGTAAAATCAAATAAAACTTGTGAAAATACAGAAAGTTTGTAAATGAGTATCTTTTCAGTCACTAAAATCACTGTCTTTACCGTTAAAGGACCAGTATGGTAACTAAGGGCAATATTACCAAGCCTTCGGCTGTCAAGTCACCTCCTAGTCTGCACTAACAGTTTCCATCACCAAAAAACACAAAAAATGGAAAAATTCAAAAACTGACGAAAATATCACGTTTCTCCGATGTTGTTTCCGAGTCAGCCTCAACGCATTGATCATCTGCCTATGAACCGATGCACTGTAAGGTGCTGTCTGGAGCCTGGAAACTAAAATCGGGTGTCATCGATGACGTCCGATTGTAGGTGCGACACCCCGCTACTGCGACGTGAATTGAAATGACGTTACGTCGTAATAGCGGGGTGACGTAAACTCGGACTTCGGCGTGCACTGACGTGGCGCGAAACGTCTTTCGCGCCAGAACTTGTGCGTGTTAAAAATAATTAAAAACGCGTTTTTATACTATTTGAGAGTAAATTTTTTTGAAAACCGTCAGGAAGTATGATTTCTCAATGAAAAAAGAGAAGATGAACCATACTGAAATAATAATTAAAGAACTCCTTTAAAACAGGTACTTAGCAGTAATTTTAGATCATATTGAAAGCGCGAGCCGCGCATGTGCCTTGAATACATCCTCTGGAAAAGTGTCGCTGTCACGATCTGAGGTAAGCAGTAAAAATTGAACAATTTCCCACGTTTAACACACAATTGTGATATGTTGCTGCGACATACATAAAGTGCATAAGTTAGTCGTAAGGTTGAACGCATAATTTCGAGTTGATAACTTGATTTGTTTGCATGAATGAGCTCGGAATGTGTGTCGCCGCAGCCGGTATGCTTTCAATGCATTGCCATGCATTGTACACGTGCAAACGTGGTGTTATCATGCATGGTCATTGATGGATGTGTGTATGCCCTGCTGCTGCACAGATGGGGAAGCTAGTAGTAGGCCTATAGGGTTGGCAGTTGCTTTCATAATGTGTAGCTATGCCTACTTAGGTAAAGGCTAGGCCTACATGCTGTAGGGCCTACATCCTTCTAGCTAAGATCCTGACCGTAAGTTGGCGTTGATGGGATTGTTAGATGTTAGATGGCATTTTGAGCACTGTCATGGTGTAACACTGCTGGCTGTCGCTCATTATATCCATGTCTTTGGCTCATAATGCGCCAGCAAGCAGTATGTCACAACACAACAGAGTAATTATTATATTCTTACTTTCAGATCCTGGCTCTGAGTGTATGCTCTTACAACTGCTGTCTCTCCGTCAGTCCACTGGTAAGCTGCTATCTCATTTTTCTACGATCAATCATGTACAAATGCCATCATTGCCATTATAAGTCCAATTCACCAAAGAATTACATGCATCATTACTCACTGCACAGACATTTAAACCGCTCAGATTTTCCATGTGGAGTTCCAGGTTGTTGTAGGTTCTTTAGAGTATATCAGACCTTCAAAACTCATTTAACAAAAGACCATCCTGAATTCAGAAATAAGTGTAAGGATAGGCTACATACGGGTCCTCCTCTCAGGACGCCAAGTCAGACAAACCAGGAGAATGAGGTGAACGACCAGATTGATAGGAATCTTACTTGCCATCATTGCAAGAAAATATGTGATAGTTTTGCTTTGCTAGTCAGTCATGTTCGCAATCATATTGCTGATGGTGTTGAGATGAAATGCCCTTATGGCTGTGATGTGAGGTACAAAGTGAAGTCTTCCTTCACATGCCATTTGTCAGGTCATCATACTATCAAAAATGAAACGGCCAGGGGCCATTGTGCTCACCGTATAGATATTTGGTGCTTTGGAATTCATCCAGGTTAAGAAACATTGTACATGTATAGTATATAGGTAAAACCAAAGTCGGCATGACATGTGATGTATCGTTGTTTGGAGTAAGTACCATTATGGTAACCATAAGAATATCATCAAAAACAAGTCACTAATAAACGAGATATTGCACTTTTTACCAATTTTAGTTTTGGCCTCTTGGTGGCCAAGTTGAGTACCAGATCAGATCGAAATTCGGTGTCCAAGGTGACATGACGTAGGGAGTCATGTGCACCAAATTTCAAGTTCATAGCTATAGTGGTTAAGAAAC
The DNA here is from genome assembly GCF_910592395.1 of Lineus longissimus. Lineage (NCBI taxonomy): Eukaryota > Metazoa > Nemertea > Pilidiophora > Heteronemertea > Lineidae > Lineus > Lineus longissimus. Next base: position 15,733,574 of record NC_088309.1, on the reverse strand, counting down.
GTGCCATAGTTACACTCAAACGACCAATCTCATATGATATGTGATGTATCCCTGCTAGGAGAACCTACCATAAAAATGTTATTGAAAATGAATCACTAATAAGCCAGATATCACACTTTCTAGGTTTTCACTTTTGGCCCCCCTGGTGGCCAAGTCGAGAATCAAACCGGACTGAAATTCAGGGTCAGAGGTCAGCTGACCTAGAGGGTCCTTTGTACAAAGTCTCAAGTTCATAGCCTTAGGGGTTAACAAACGTGCCACAGTTACGCTAAAATGGCCAATTTAAGCCGTTTGACCTCTGCGACCTTGACAAGAACGTTAAATCAATGAAATGGCCAGGGCCATTGTGCTCACCTCATGTGGAGGAAAGATGGATAAAGAGCATGGTCTTGTGTCATGTAGTGTTAGGTTTGATGTAGGTCCAAGCAATTACAATTTCCCCAAAATGGCCAATTTACAGTACATTCGACCTCTGTGACCTTGAAAAGTAGGTCAAATCAAAGAAGACCCGGGTGACACATTGAATGGTTGTTAGAATTAGATGTACCTATGATATAAAATTGGTGCCAATCGGGCAAGTCATTACTAGGAATAATGGCATTTTGAAGAATTTAGGATTTGGCCCCCTCCCTGGAGGCCAAACGGCAAATCAGATCGCACCAAACTTCGGTACCTGAGATCACCTGACCAAGGGGTACATGTGTACTTAATTTGTGATCAATAGTCATTGCAGTTAAGAAACGTGCCATAGTTACGGCCTGACGGCGAATTTACGCCATTTGACCTCTGTGACCTTGACAAGAAGTTCAAAATAAAAACCTGTGTGACATATACTGTATGGTGGTTAGATGTACCCATGATATCAAATTGGTGGCAATCAGGCAAGAAGTTAAGGAATAATCACATTTTTAAGGTTTTTGGATTTTGCCCCCTGGTGGTCAAGTGGTGAATCATATTGGACCAAACTTTGGTCCCTGAGATCACCTGCCTAAGGGGTAAATGTGTACCAAATTTGGTATCAATAGTCATTGCAGTTTAGAAACGTGCCATCGTTACATCCTAACGGCTAATTTACACCATTTGACCTCTGTGACCTTGAAAAGGAGGTCAAATCAAAAACCCGGAGGATATATGATGCACCTTTGCTAGAAGTACCTACCATATTTTTTTCAAAATTTCCCGACTACTATTAAGGGAGATATTGCATATTTTCACTTTTAACAAACCATGAATCGAATCGGACCGAAACTTAGTCTCCCAGGTGTCATTACATAAGGGTACATGTGTAACAAGTTTCAACTCAATAGCTCTAACAGTTACGAAACGTGCCCTGCTAACGGACGACGGACGACGACGACGACGACGACGACGACGACGACGGACGACGGACGCCACGGTATGGAATAAGCTCACCTCTGCTAAGAGGTGAGCTAAAAACCCGTATCATATGTGATGTATCCTTGCTAAGAGTATCTACCATAACATTTTATCAAAAACTAATCAGTAATAAGCGAAATATGGCACTATTCAAATTTTTTGTTTTGTCCCCCTGGTGGCCCAGTTAAGAATCAGACCAGACCGAAAATCAGTGTCACAGGTCATCTGACCTAGGGAGTCATGTGTACCAGGTTTAAAGTTCATAGCTTTAGTGGTTAAGAAACGTGCCATAGTTACACACAAACGGCCAATTCACACCATTTGACCTCTGTGACCTTGAAAATAAGGTCAAATCAAAAACCGTAGGATATGTGATGTAATCTTGCTCTGAGTACCTACCATAAAAATAGAATTGAAAACAAGTATTAAGCGAGATATTGCACTTTTTACTTTTTTTAGTTTTGGCCCCCTGGTGGCCAAGTCGAGGATCAGATCAGACTGAAATTCGGTGTCAGAGGTTAAATGATGTAGGGAATCAGGTGCACCAAATTTCAAGTTCATAGCTTTATTGGTTAAGAAACGTGCCCCAGTTACACACAAATGGCAAATTTACGCCATTTGACCTCTGTGACCTTGAAAAGTAGGTCAAATCAAAAACACGTATGATATGTGATATACCCTTGCTAGGAAAACCTACCATAAAAATGTCATCAAAAACAAATCACTAATAAGCGAGATATCACACTTTTTAGATTTCCACTTTTGGCCCCCTGGTGGCAAAGTTAGAAATCAGATCGAACCAAAATTCAGCACCATAGGCTATGTGATATAGGGGGTTATATGTACCAAGTTTCAAGTTCATAGCTTTAGTGGTTAAGAAACGTGCCATAGTTTACACTCTAATGGCCAATTTATGCCATATGACCTCTGTGACCTTGAAAACAAGGTCAAATTAAAAACCCGTAGAAAATAAAATGTATATTTGCTATGAGTACCTACAACAAAAGTTTTATCGAAAACAAGTCACTAATAAGCGAGATATCACACATTTTAGATATCGACATTTGGCCCCCTGGTGGCCAAACAGAGCATCAGATCGGACCGAAAATCAGTGTCAGAGGTCAGCTGACCTAGGGCATTCTGTGTACAAAGTTTCAAGTCCATAGCCCTAGCAGTTAAGAAACGTGCCACTGTTAGGATACGACGACGACGACGACGACGACAACGACGACGACGACGACGGACACAGCGCTATCATATAGACTCCCCTTACGGTGAGCCAACAAGGTTCCTGATAGTGGGACCAGTGATCCTGGTGAAGGTGAAAGTCATGCAGCTGTTGATGATACTGCGTTCATCATTCACGATCAGCATCTGCACAATGGTGACAATCTGGAACATGATGACAACATTGACGTGACTGAGCAGCCGCCCAGCCCGGATGATGATTTCCAAAGTGAAACGGCTGATGAGGAATCTTTAACTCAGGATGCATTTCTTGAAAACATTGCTTTGTTCTATCTAAAATTGGAATCAAAGTTCCACCTTCCTCAGACAGTTGTTCAAGAAATCATTTCAAGTATTAGTGGGTTCTATGATATTAGCCGACAGGAATTGTTGTCACAATTAAAGAAGTCCCTTCTCGATGAAGGAATTCCCCAAGAATCTGTAGAAGGCATCATTCATGAGGTGTTTGATAATGATTTCTTTCAAAGCGTCCACAGTACTGACGGTCCCTTGCAAACAGATTACTGTAGAAAAAAATTCTACAGAGACAAATTTGATTTTGTTGCCCCTGTGTCTGTCAGGTTAGGTAGAGATGGCAATAACGACGAGCGACATTATCAGTATGTGCCCATTAAAGAGACAATAGAGGCATTTTTTAGAGATAAATCGGTGCAAAAGCAGTATGAAACTCAACATGTCTCTAAACCTGGAATATACTCAGATTTCATGGATGGGGAGATTTTCCAACAGCATGGCCTGTTTGGCAGTGATCCTGATGCAGTGGTTCTGTTTATTTATCAAGATGCCTTTGAAGTGGTTAACCCATTAGGATCTGCCCGTAACAAACATAAGATTCTGGCAGTATATCTAACTTTTGGGCACCTTTTTCCTCTTTGTCGCTCAAATGTTGAACCAATGTAGCTGGTGCTGCTCTGTTGAGAGAAAGATTTCAAGTATTTTGGTGCAGAGAAAATATTTGAGAAGCTTGTGGCTGATCTAAAAGACATTGAGGAACGTGGAGTTACGGTACATGGCAAGAAAAATGTATTGGCATCATTACTCTTCATTTTGGGTGACAATTTAGGCAGTCACTGCTTAGGGGGATTTTCTGAAAACTTTTCCACCCACCCTTTCATTTGTCGATATTGTGAGATAAGACGAGTCGAATTTAGTGAAGATGAACCTTTCATTTCTGAACAGAGAACACCTGAAAATTATTCAGAAGCAGTTGAATACTTGCAGGAAACCGAGGAAGTGTCTTACAAAGGAATTCGGTTTTCTTCACCCTTCAATTGTCTGAAATTCTTTCACGTCTGCCAGCCTGGTCTACCTCCCTGCTTGGGACACGTCCTTTTTGAAGGGATTGTCAGGTATGACTTAGCATTACTGATAAAAGACCTTGTAAAGAAAAAGTGGTTCACATATGATTTCTTGAACATATCTATTCGGGTAACTAAACTGAAAGGTTTCGATGACAGAGACAAGCCACCGGAGTTGGCCAACCAAGCAGATAAACTTATTGGTCATGCTGCACAGGACTGGTGTCTTCTTAGAAATCTGCCATTGTTCTTACATGGCAAGATAGTGAACAGTGAAGTTGAAACTTGGCTATTGATACTTCTTCTAAGGCAGATTGTCGAGCTAGTCTGTGCACCCAGGATCTCAGAAGGACAGATATTCTATCTGCAGAGTTTGGTCGATGATTACTTGAGTGATAGAAGGGTGCTGTTCCCTGATCACAAGTTGCGGCCGAAGCACCACTACCTTCACCACTACCCCGAACTGATTTTCAAATTTGGTCCGCTTATAAGATTGTGGACTCTAAAATTTGAAAGTAAACATTCCTTCTTTAAAACACATGTTCGCCACAGCCCAAACTTCATCAACATAACTAAGTCGCTGGCCACAAAACACCAGCTTTTTCAAGCTTATTGTCGTCAAGGGCAATACTTCAGCCTGGGTGTGTCTGCGGATCGTTCCATTCCGTTTTTTCCCGATTTGTACAGTACTTCCCTAGCAAATGCAGTGAAAAAATGTGGACAACATGATGGCAATGATGTTTCTATTTCAGGATGTGTCATAGTAAATGAGATGCAGTTTTCCAGAGGAGACTATGTTGTGGTCAGGTGTCCTGGTGTGACACGATTTAATCTGTCATTTGCTAAAATTGAGTTATTCATCCTGAATGATGATTTTGTCAATAATGGCAAATGCCATTTAATTGTGAGGATACAAACAAGCTGCATAGATCCTGCTCTTGGCTTGTATCAACTTGAAAGTTCAGAGGATGAAATTGAAATGCAATGCATTGATTTCAGCGCATTGCTAGATAGACAACCACTGTCAGCATACAATCGAAGCAACATAACCTACATTGCCCTGAAGCACTCCATTTGCCTCGGGGACTACTTGGGCGCTCAGTAGAATTTGGATGTAATAAAGCATGGTGAGGGTCCACATTCGGTACAATTTTCCCAGAATTATTTCCAACTTCTCTTCTCCACCCTTTGACCTTCCCAATGCAGTAGAGAGAGCTGACGCCCGCAGCTGCTGACTCTGGTCGACCTGACAGGAACTGGTTGAAAACATAATCGCTCCAGTCCAAAAAACAAGGACTACATGTAGTGCGATAAGATGAAAAGTTTAACTATTCACAAAGAAGTAATAATGTTGTCTGTGTTTCAGTTTTTCAGCATGGAGACTGGTGTTCCGGAGAAATGTCTGAGGGACTTCCTAGTGGGACTATTCCCTTTGATGAAAGATTACGAACGTGAGGATATTGCCGAAAAACTTGTGAACGATCTGGGCTGTTGCACGATTGCTGATTTGAAGCTTGCCAAGGAAGAGGAACTCTCTTTCCTGAAGCCATTACAGAGACGAAAAGTAAAACTTGCTGCCACAGAAAAAGCCGAGACTGAAAGAAAGCATGGTAGGCTTGTTTATTTGTTTTTCTTGGGGGGGGGATGCCAGATATAGATCATACAGAACGGCATTATGGCCAGTGCCAGTGTTTTGCTTAGAAAAGCAAATGAAAGGTAGGCAGGAGGCTACTTGAGGTAAAGAACCCCCCACCCCATAGGCAAACCATTGCTGGAAGGCTAATTTTTCTGCACATATTTGTATGTAGACCTTGGTGTTGTTCGCCAAACATATCTTGGGTTCTCGTTACCTTTATCCAAGACTGCTGTAAACATGGTTGATGCTAGCTATCAGATGCTTAGTCACCCACATTTAGAAAGAGTTCTTCTTTACTAAGGATTATTTTTTCAATTGCAGCATTCCAAGTCCCTGATGACTGTCCATCCGTTTCTTCAATTGCGAGCGACAGTGTTTCTTTAGACGACACAGTAATCGTGCCAGAGACGTCAGAGAGTGATGCTGGCAGTATAGCCAGTAGCCCCTCATCATCAGCAGGATCGAAATTACGTGTTCCTTGGGACAAACTTCCGAGAAAGGTCATGAAACTATGCAAGCAGGGCAAACGGCCCAAACCGGCAGAACTACGTGAAATCGTTTGAATTGTCGGTGATGATTTAGCTGATCAGGGGAAGACTAGTCGAGACAGTATAAGGCAAGCTGCCAAGACAATGGTGAGAGAATACCCAGACTCGTTCAAAGACAAGACGATCAGTGGGCGCCAGTTGGGGGACGGTTGGCAATATCTCTTTACAAAGCTTGAGTATAGAATTGGCAATGAACAGGCGCGCCTGAAAACCGAGGCTAACCAAAAAAGGAAGTGGAACGCATCATCAGACTCGGGTGGTCCAGAAGAAGCAAGGTAATTATCATCCTATATTCAGAATTGAGTTAAACTTTGGGGCACTGACCTAAGAGGCCGCAGCAAAATAAAAATGAAGCCAAGAGAAACTAGAAAAAATTGTTTCTCCTTACACAAATACTGATACATACTAAAGTAAAGAGTTCATGTGGGGTGCCTATCTACGGCTCAAATCAAGGTCTTTCAATTGGGAGGGATGTCAACGTCTCACATGATGACTTGGATACCAAAATCTTTAGCATCTAATGAGGATTTGGTGTCACATCCAGTCAGCTTTGGGAGACTAAAAAGGCCTTCCGCCATTAGGAGGGGCATCCTGTTGCATCTTGGTCATGTTGGACTGGGGAGGGGAGTCAAAGACACTTGTCCACTGTTTGGGGTGGCGGAGAATGCATGGCACAAGCCCCCGAAATCTCATTGATTGCTATGACTTTAAAGATCAAAAGTAGGGCTTTTTTTCCATGTAGTACTATCATGCATGTGACCAGGAATCAGCTCGCTTATCTATTCCTGATGTGACTGATTGATTGATAGTAGATAAATCCCGTACATCAACTGACACATATTTACCCCGGTATTTCTACATCATGTATTTCAGTACCAGTACTTCAATGACTGATGAATACGGTTGTGTTGCTGATAGATGGAAACCAAAAAGTTACCCTGATGGCGAGACCCTTGAATCTCTCGAAGAAAAACAGAGCACACCGAAGACGTTACATGGGAAGGCGGACTCTCGTATGGATAATGTGTTGGCGCTGATGAAGGCAACTTTCTGTCTCCAAAGAAAGCAAATTACCGATAACCCTGATGTTATGGAGCTACAACGAGACTGGCCATACTTGTTCGAGATTGAATGCCTTGTTGATCACTTCGAAACACAGACTAACATAAACGTCGATTCTGCCCTTGAAGAGGCCATAGTCGGACGAAACAAAGCCACCCACATTGCCGACTTTATCATGTCAGCGAAGAAGATGAAACAGCCAGGGGCCATTGTGCTCACCGTATACATCTTTTAGTAGGCAGGATCATGCTTAGTTTACAGGTGAATATGGTGAACACAATCAGGCATGAAGACTTTTTTTAGATGTGTATTGATGTCAAGTAATAAGACAGGGCAGTATATATAAGTTTATGATCCAACCAATAATTGTATATGACATCAACAAGATCAATATCGTGTGATTGCTAAGAGTCCCTGCAATAAAAATTTCACAGAAAAAAAGTCATTAATAAGCGAGATATTGCATGTCCTACATTTTCAGTTTTGACCCCCTGGTGGCCAAATCAAGAATCAGATCAGGCCAAAATTCGGTGTCTGATGTAGGAGGTTACATGTACTAACTTTCAAGTTCATAGCTTCAGCAGTTAAGAAACGTGCCATAGTTGCACTCTAACGGCCAATTTACGCCATTTGACCTCTGTGACCTAGAAAAGGAGGTCAAATCCAAAAATCGTAGGACATGTGGTGTATCCTTGCTAGAAGTCCCTGCCATAAAAAATTTATCGAAAACAATTCACTCAAATAAGCAAGATATTACTTTGTTCCATTATGGCCCCCTGGTGGCAGAATAAAGAATCAGATCGGGCCAAAATTCAGCATCAGAGGTTATCTGATGTAGGGGGTTATATGCACCAAGTTTCAAGTTCATAGCTTTAATGGTTAAGAAACGTGCCATAGTTTACACTCTAATGGCCAATTTACGCCATATGACCTCTGTGACCTTGAAAAGTAGGTCAAATTGAAAACCCGTAAGATATGTGATGTATTCTTCCTAAGAGTACCTACCATAAAAAATTTATCGAAAAAACAAGTCACTTATAAGCGAGATATCACACTTTTTAGATTTCCACTTTTGGCCCCCTGGTGGCAAAGTTGAGAATCAGATCAAACTGAAATTCAGCACCAGAGGCTATGTGATATAGGGGGTTATATGTACCAAGTTTCAAGTTCATAGCTTTAGTGGTTAAGAAACGCGCCATAGTTTACACTCTAATGGCCAATTTACGCCATATGACCTCTGTGACCTTGAAAACAAGGTCAAATTAAAAACCCGTAGAATATAAAATGTATATTTGCTATGAGTACCTACAACAAAAGTTTTATCGAAAACAAGTCACTTATAAGCGAGATATCACACTTTTTAGATTTCCACTTTTGGCCCCCTGGTGGCAAAGTTAGGAATCAGATCGAACCAAACTTCAGCACCAGAGGCTATGTGATATAGGGGGTTATATGTACCAAGTTTCAAGTTCATAGCTTTAGTGGTTAAGAAACGTGCCATAGTTTACACTCTAATGGCCAATTTACGCCATATGACCTCTGTGACCTTGAAAACAAGGTCAAATTAAAAATGAATATAAAATGAATATTTGCTATGAGTACCCACAACAAAAGTTTTATCGAAAACAAGTCACTAATAAGCGAGATATCACACTTTTTAGATATCGACATTTGGCCCCCTGTTGGCCAAACAGAGAATCAGATCGGACCGAAAATCAGTGTCAGAGGTCAGCTGACCTAGGGCATTCTGTGTACAAAGTTTCAAGTTCATAGCCCTAGCAGTTAAGAAACGTGCCACTGTTAGGATACGACGACGACGACGACGACGACGACGACGACGACGGACACAGCGCTATCATATAGACTCCCCTTACGGTGAGCCAAAAAGTGAGTCACTGAAAAGCTGGCTTGACCTCCTCAAGGCAGAAGTTGCAAGAACTCAAACTACCAGTCCAAATTAGCAAGGTGTCATCTTCTTACTGATTAGCCACTTTCTTGAAGAGGAGGGCACTTTGTTCCGCTTTTATGGGGTAAGTTAAACTGTTTATGTACTCACCACAGCACTGCCAATACAATGCAGCATGCAGGCCTAAATCATCATGGCTGCAACTTTGTCAGTGACACGATGATACAGTAACAGGAGAGAAAACATCAACTATTGTTTTGCATCATATTCATACATGTCATGCTGATTTTGGTAGGATTTTTAAGGTAGGCCTGCCAGTACTCTGTGGACAGTGTGGTTATCACAAATCTTAAGCAAGAAGCTGAATTGCTAAAAATAGTCTGCTTCAGTCATTTGTCATTGAGGCTTGTGAAAATACAGTTTGGATTTACTTATTTTAGTGTGTAGGCCTACTGCAAGCCAGTACCAAAAAAGTCGAGCAGCGGAGAGAGAAAACAGTTTGTAATCAAAGCGACAGGCCTTGCGCGCCCGCGCCATAACGCGCCTAAAATGAAAATGAGGCGCGCAAAAAAATGTGCGCCTTCCAACGAAAACCGCGCCGCAATTACAGTCGCAAATTTGACTATTGTTTTAACAAATTATTTTGAATAAAATTCATTTTCGCACCATTTTTAATCATTTCATGCCTAGAATGACCCCTGCAAATGGCAAACTCATAGCTCTTTCCATTTTCTCAGGGACCACAAATTGCACCCTTGATTTTAAAATGAACAGCCCCTTTGAGGCGAGCACTTTTCTGCTCGCCTGCAATACTAGTATTTTAAGGATAAGGACTGAAGCGAGCTTTGCTTACATTTAGTAATATTGACATTGAATCTGTTTTCAGGTTGAAGGTAACAAGGCTGCCATTATTGCGGACAAGGGCAAACCACAAACACCTTTCATCGCAATCCTTGGTAAGTTCTCTAAGGCTCTTTACTACCCACCCCCCCCCCCCGACCTTGCTCAACGTCTTTTTTAAAAGCTGAACCTTTACGTTGCTTACAACATTACGTACATCTACTGGTCCAGCGCTCAAAGTTCGCGCCTAAATGGTCGCATATGCGACAAGAAATTTCATAATGCGACCAGAAATGTCCCCGTACTCGCACACCTGCGAATTGATTTTTTACAGTTTTTGCGAATTGTTTTGACAACATGCGACTGAACTCCCAAATCACCCATTTTACAAGTCTGCGAGTGATTCAAACAATAGCGATCGTATTCCGTAGATTGCGAACATATTATTGAAAATGGTGTGGCGCGCGATCGTTTTTGATTTTGGATTGTAGACCCCACATCACTCGCTTCCCGTTCAATCCGATCATCGTCGATAACGCCCAAGACGGAGCACGCAGCACTACAGCGCCACGGCACGGAATTGAAAGGTAACATAACTCATTAACATAATTCATCCCCTCCCTGAGGCTGTCAACACAATGCCCACTGGTGACGATCGCCAGCGCAAGCCCCAGCAGCGAAACCTTTCGTTTTTGCCATGGTTAGTGTGCAACAGTAGTAGCATTTACCCTAAGTATTTCTTGATTAGTCATTCATTTATCTCTTGTATTGCATGCCCATCTGATATGTGACGTGAGCTGGACTACAACTGAGCAGAGTCGAGTTGCACTGAGATGACCCCGTCCCGTTTGACGTAATGTTTTTGAATCGTCGGCGCATCAATCTCAGCTTCTCCCGGGTCCCTTCCAAACATGTATTCCTTGAATTAGGCCTACATTGCCTAGAACATATGATATTAACTATGCAGATAAAATTGGCCTAGTAGAGTTTGATTTGTCACATGGAAAGATGTCACCAGGGCGTGGTAGCACATGGTCGTCAGGATTTCCCGCCGAAATGTTTTACACTGAACTTACCCGTAACGGGCCGGCGTTTGTTTCACTTACTCCTATTACTTCTCTACTGAGGCAAATAAAAATGATTAGTCTCGTTTGAAAAATAAGGCAGACTTTTAATACTTGCTGATGCTGTTAAAGGGAGACTCCACTCATTGAAAAAATTTGAATTTTTGTTCGCTGATGTAAAAAAAATCTGACGCCTAATATTGCAGATATCAATTAATTTGAATGTATTAAGGATATTTCTAAATTTCCAAATGAGTGAAGTGTCCCTTTAGGGCAGAGGCTACCTGGCTGTTTTAACCATGTCGGCTTGTCACAATTAAAGAGGGCGCCACTAGGTCCGACATCCTTTAAAAAAAAAATTTTTTTTTTTTTTTAAATTGTGGATAAGGACGTACGTTCTGAGTGACTGTTATGTCACCATCAGAACGCAAAATATGCCTGGGGCCCCAGAAGACGGAAAAAGGGGTCAGAATGCCTTAATTTAAAGCAAAAAAAACCATTTTTTTTTTTTTAATTTTGCCGCACGCGCACCCAAGCGAAAATCCGACATGGTTGTTCATTGAAATCCCAGGGAAGACCCTGTAGTACAGCTGCTGTAGTACAG